>NC_087196.1:8048357-8050857 GCF_035594125.1 Scylla paramamosain | reverse complement strand
TCACTAAAAGGCTGACTTTGTGATAGCCCGAAGTGGGAGATGCTTGGGGTGTAACTAGTAAATTACCTTCATGTGAGAGAGAGAGAGAGAGAGAGAGAGAGAGAGAGAGAGAGAGAGAGAGAGAGAGAGAGAGAGAGAGAGAGAGAGAGAGAGAGAGAGAGATTAAAACAACATGAAAATTAAAACCATAACGCCCCATGAAGATAACGGACACACACACACACACACACACACACACACACACACACACACACACACACACACACACACACACACACACACACACACACACACACACACACACACATATGAGCACATTTTTTTTCATTGCTTTGATAATGAGTAATTGGAGATGTACCTAGTTAAAAAAAAAGAAGAGAGAGGCTTAAGATAAGACAGGAACACACACACACACACACACACACACACACACACACACACACACACACACACATGAATAAACAAAGGTAGTAAAAAGGTTGGATGAGAGAGAGAGAGAGAGAGAGAGAGAGAGAGAGAGAGAGAGAGAGAGAGAGAGAGAGAGAGAGAGAGAGAGAGAGAGAGAGAGAGAGACTCAAATATGATAATAAGAAACGAGAAGGAGAAGAGACATTCTGTGAAGTGATTAGTGAAGTGTAGTGAAGTGGAGTTGCCTTAAGTGACCATTTAAGTACACGTATCATATATTGATCCTTGAAGACTTAAAGTGATCGTAAAAGCTGAAGTGTCTTGTAAAGTATCCACCACACACACAGACACACACACACACACTCTTTCTCTCTCATGATCCCAAGTTTAGATGTTCCAATCCCTTATTAATAAACTGAAGGGGATTCAGTACCTTTTACGTCGCTTCTTGGAACAGAAAGTCACCACTGGAATCTTCTGTTGGGTAACTTGGGCAGGTGAAGATAATTAGCTGTGGGAATCTACCTGTGTGTGGGAGGAGAAGGGAGCAGTGTCTAGTGGTGGTGGTGGTAGTGGTGGAATTGGTGGTATGAATAGTGGTAGGGAAAGGGAAAGGATTGTGGTGGTAGCAATATTAGGAAGGTGGACGTAATAATTGCAGTAGTTGTGGTGGTAATAGCAGTGATGGCGTGGGAAGGATAGACTAGCAGTAAGGATAGTGATGGTGGTAGTGGTAGTGGTAGGGAAAGAAAGAGGATAATGATTGTGGTGGTAGTGGAGAGAGGAAGGATAATAATTATGGTAGAAATAGTGGTAGTAATGACCGTGATGACATGGGAAGGAGAGGAGAACCAGTAACAGAAGGTAACAGCGGGAATCGAACCAACAGACACAAAGAACCAGAGGAACAGAGAGCCAGACATAGCGGCTTTCTAATGATTGAGAAAAAGAGCCAATAGAGGAAATATAAAGTAGGTTTTATAGGCTGCTCCTCCCATTAGGCCTAGAGGGTAATGACCGCCATTTAAGAACAGGTAATTGGACCCTTAACAAGAGACCACCTTTGCAATTTTCCGCCATTTCCAACCTGGGAATTTTTTTTTTGTCAACTTTCCCTCTGTCCTCGTTAGAGTGACTCACCTTCATTATGACACCACGTTAAAACACTGATTCCTACTTGCACTGACCAAAAAACACTAATACTGCAAAATTTTATCGAGTCTGTGTTGCGCCAAAAGACACAAGATAAATAAGATTAGGTTACGTTAGATTGAGTTATGTTAAATTAGGTTAGGTTAGGTTAGATTAGTTTGAGTTACTGTAGGTGAGGCTAAGTTAGGTTAAGTTAGGTTAGATTAAATTAGATTAACAGACTCAACAGGTAAGGAAACGTAAGGACAGGTATTCATGTTCTTCAGGTAAACTCAGCAGGTAAGAAAGGGACAGGTAAATGATCTCTTCAGGTAGACAAGTCACCAGGAAACCATAACTAAACCAGGTACTGTATTTCAAGGGCACCCACATCCTCACCTGTCGCTAATTAATGGTGTACCTGCCCTGCTCACCTGTATGCATCCATTCACCTGTACGGGAGGGAAGGAAAGGTGGAAAGTTAAATTAAATAAGCGGTCTTGATGAATCTTAATTGCCCTCGAGAAATAAAAAAAAAAAAACGTTATGTAATCAATTAAATGTGAAGGTCGCCTGGTGCTTTGAGAGAGAGAGAGAGAGAGAGAGAGAGAGAGAGAGAGAGAGAGAGAGAGAGAGAGAGAGAGAGAGAGAGAGAGAGAGACTGAAAATGCGGTGTTTGCTTATAAAGGTAACCAATTTTCACTAAAGACTTAAAATTATACGTAATAAAAAAAGGTGGAACAAAAATAGTATATGATGAAAACAAAACAAAAACGCCATGACCAACAATAACAACAGTAATAATAACACTCACAAGAATAACAGGATAAACAAACAGACGACTCCGTGAACAAGATGGACAGAAAATAAAAAAAATAAATAAATACAAAAAAAAAAAAAAGACGAGGAAAGCAAACAATTCAGATCTTGATAACCGACTTAGACAAAAATTCACGGGCCA
>NC_087196.1:8030857-8043357 GCF_035594125.1 Scylla paramamosain | reverse complement strand
ATTTATCACTACTTCCTATCAGCACTACTGTCATCACCACTCATCATTATCATTGTCATCACCACACAACTCATTATCATCTCTGTTATAATCACCACTGTCATTAATGTCTGTGTCACCACCACCACCACCACCACCACCACCACCACCACCACCACCACCACCACCACCACCACCACCACCACCACCTCCACCACCACCACCACCACCACCACCACCACCACCACCACCTTCACTGTCATGTCTGTGTATTTTTTTTTATTATTTCTCTAATTTCTTTAATTATTTATCGTCCCAGAGGGTATTTGCGTCACAGCCTCTCCCTCCCTCTCTCTCTCTCTCTCTCTCTCTCTCTCTCTCTCTCTCTCTCTCTCTCTCTCTCTCTCTCTCTCTCTCTCTCTCTCTCTCTCTCTCTCTCTCTCTCTCTCTCTCTCTCTCTCTTCCCCCCACACTCCTCTCCCTTCCCTCCCCTCTCACTCCTCTCCCTTACCTCTCCCTCCCTCCCCTTGTATCCTTCCTCCTCTCCCCTCCCTCTTCCCTATCCCTTCACTGACTCCTCCTCCTCCTCCTCCTCCTCCTCCTCCTCCTCCTCCTCCTCCTCCTCCTCCTCCTCCTCCTCCTCCTCCTCCTCCTCCTCCTCCTCCTCCTCCTCCTCCTTCTACTCCTCAACACAACCACAGACTAGTATCCTCCCTCCCCTTCCCTTCTCTCCCTTCTTCCTTCCCTCCATACACTCCCTACATCCCTCCCTCCTCCTCCACTTCCCTCACTCTCCTCTTCCTCCTTGACTCCCTTCTCCCCCCTTCTTTCTCCTTCCTCACTACGCCACAAACTCTCCCTCCATGTCACCATTTCTCCTCCTCCTCCTCCTCCTCCTCCTCCTCCTCCTCCTCTTCCATCTTTACTTTTTCTGGCCAACATTCACTAGAGGCGTAATTCCTGTACTTATACGAGGTGTGTCATTAAAGTTCCAGGACTGGTGCCACACAAGTTTTATTTCACATCCAGGCTACAAACTATAGGTTATCTCCTTCGAAGTAATCCCCCTGGCACCGCATGCACTTGTCCATCCTTCTCTGCCAGGCTTGCATGCACTGCTGGAAGGATTCTTGCGGGATGCTCCTCAGCTCCGTCGTCACGGCCTTTTTGATGTCGTCCGCATCATCAAAACGGGTCCCCTTCATGACCTCCTTGAGCTTGGGGAAGAGGAAGAAGTCGCACGGAGCGAGGTCAGGTGAGTAGGGCGGTTGCTCCAGCACGGCGATGTTCTTCTTGGCCAAGAACTCTCTGATGCTCAGGGCATTGTGAGCAGGCGCATTGTCGTGGTGAAGCAGCCACGAGTTGCCCTGCCACAACTCCCGCCTCTTCTCGCGCACTGCACGAAGCAGACGCCGCAGTACTTCTTTGTACACATGTTGGTTGACTGTCTGGCCCTGTGGCAAGAACTCGCAGTGGACGATGCCCCTCACATCGAAGAAAGCGATCAACATGACCTTGAAGCTGGACCTGGACTGCCTTGCTTTCTTCGGCCGTGGCGACGCCGGACTCTTCCATTGAAGGCTCTGGCGTTTGGTCTCCGGGTCGTACTCAAATACTCGTACCCAGGACTCATCGCCGGTGATGACTCTCCTGAGCAAGTCTGGTTCAGTTTCCAGACGCTCGAGGATGTCCTGACACACCTGCATGCGTCGTCCCTTCTGGTCATCGTTCAGGAGTCTCGGCACCATCTTCGCACAGACTTTCCGCATGCCCAGATCTTCAGTGATAATCTTCCACACGCTGTTGTGGTTCATGCCAAGCTCATCTGCGATCTTTCGAACAGTCAACCGACGATCGTCACGCACCATCTGCTTGACACGCTCAACATTGGCCTCATTCCTGCTCGTTGAGGGTCTTCCACTCCTGGGGTCATCTTCCACGTCCTCCCGGCCCTCTTTGAACCTCTTGCACCACTCAAAAACACGTGAGCGTGACATTGTCTCATCCCCGTACACTTTTTGCAGCATACCCAGTGCTTCTGACGGCGTTTTCCCCAACTGCACCAAAAACTTCAAGTTTGTTCGCTGTTCAGCGCTCATTGTTAAACGACCTGCAACAGAGGACATGATTTTAAAAGCACGTAAGAAAAAGATTAGTGACTGTAGAGGGTTGGGAGCGCAGTTGTATACTCCAGAAGGATTACTTTGAAGGGGAAATATGGTGGTTTGTGGCTTGGGTTTGAAATTCATCTTTTAGGACACCAGTCCTGGAACTTTAATGACACACCTCGTAAGCAGGATTTTCGACCTTAAGGCATCGTGTGGACCTACTCTGTTTATAAGTAATAATAATAATAATAATAATAATAATAATAATAATAATAATAATAATAATGTGAGTGTTTCTTGCGTGCTATTTTTTCTTCTCTGGTTGATTAAGATGCTGTGTGTGTGTGTGTGTGTGTGTGTGTGTGTGTGTGTGTGTGTGTGTGTGTGTGTGTGTGTGTGTGTGGGGTGGTTTAGAGTGTTAAAACCTCTATCGTGCTCAGTTCATTGTTATAAAAAAATGTCAGAGAGAGAGAGAGAGAGAGAGAGAGAGAGAGAGAGAGAGAGAGAGAGAGAGAGAGAGAGAGAGAGAGTACTCTTGAACTTAGCGCATTAGAAGACAACTTGTTTAATTGAAAGAAAAAAAAGCAAGAGAAAATCTTAATGCGCTAAAAAAATGCAAAAAATAAAAGAGCAAAGAAATGAAAACAGGAACTGAAAGAATAAAGAAGAGTAAAAAAAATAAAGAAGATAAAAAAATAAAAGGTGGTAATAATAACAAAGGAAGCGCTACAAAAGAGACAATAATGACAAAAGAAGAAATGAAAGTACAAGATAAGTATTAAAAAAAAACGCGGAAGAAAAGAAGAAGAGAGAAAAAAAGAGAAGATGAAAAGAAGAGAAAAAAATGTATGAGAAATTATATAATAACTCTCTCTCTCTCTCTCTCTCTCTCTCTCTCTCTCTCTCTCTCTCTCTCTCTCTCTCTCTCTCTCTCTCTCTCTCTCTCTCTCTCTCTCTCTCTCGCATCAATACGCGGCATCGTCATCCCACACACTACAATAGACGGGGTAGAATTTTTAATTAATGGAAGATTTTTAATTAATGGTCATAATTAACGCAAGCAGCATCTTAGGAGGGGAACAAAGAGGGGAGACTTGGCTGATATATGGGTGAGGGGGAGAGGGGAGGGAGGGGGTGCAGAGAGAGGGGAGCAGAGGCGCCTTTCATCAATGTGTTGGAGCTTGTATGGAAATCAAGTGTGAGAATGATTCCTATTTATCAGAATTTTGAAGGGATGCCTCTACCTGCCTCTGTAGGGGGGGGGAAGGGGAGGTGTGATGGGAGTGGGAGGGAGAGGAGGGGAGAGGGCGAAGGGAAGTAAAGAGGGAGGGAGAGAAGGGTGTGATAAAAAGGAAGGGGGAAGAGAGGAAAAGTGGGATGGGATGGGAAGGGAAGGGGAGAGAGAGAGGGCGAAGGGAAGGAAAGGGGGAGGGAGAGAAGGGTGTGATAAAAAGGAAGGGGGAAGAGAGGAAAAGTGGGATGGGATGGGAAGGGAAGGGGAGAGAGAGAGGGGTGCGATGGAGGAAAGAGAGGAGAAGAGAGGTAAAGTACAATGGAGAGAAGAAAAGGAAAGGAGAGATAAAGGAATATGCGAAAGAAATTTAAAGAAAAGGAAATTGAAATAAAACGAATAGAAGGAAGGGAAGAGAAGGAAAGAAACAGAAAGAAGAAAAGCTAGAGAAAGATAAGAGTAGAAAAAAAGAGAAAGGGGAGGATAACAGAAAGAAAGACAGGAAATAGATGAAATAGAAAAGGGAAGGGATGCGAAAAGGGAGTGAAGAGAAGGATATGAAGGAAAGAAGAGATAGATAGAGTGAATAATCAGAGTGAAGAGGAAGGCGAGACATTCGTGGTGAAAGAAAGAATATAAAAGAGAAAGAAGAGGGAGATGAAGGAGAGCAAGATAGAGAACCGAATAAAAGAGGATAACATTGAATTGTTTGATGAAAATAAAGACAGAGAGAGAGAGAGAGAGAGAGAGAGAGAGAGAGAGAGAGAGAGAGAGAGAGAGAGAGAGAGAGAGAGAGAGAGAGAGAGAGAGGAGCAACACACCAGCTTTCCCCCTCCATAACACCAATCCCCCCAAAACTAAGAGAAGCATAGGATAATTAGCCATAGGTTATAAATTCCTAAAACGACCCTCCATTTAATTTTCCTAAACTCTATCTCTGGAATAGAGGAAGAGAGAGAGAGAGAGAGAGAGAGAGAGAGAGAGAGAGAGAGAGAGAGAGAGAGAGAGAGAGAGAGAGAGGAAAAAAAAATAACTCGACATGAAGGGATAAGAAGAGGAAGAAAAGGAATAAAAAGGAAGAGAAGCAGGAGGAAGAGGAGGTAATGTACAAACAATCATACGAAGGAAGAGAGATTAAAGGAGGGAAAAATAAGAAGGAGAGGTGATAATGAGAATGAGGGAGGAAGGAAGAGACAGAATAAACCTGGTAAACAAAGAGAAGGAAGATGGAAAAGTGCTGGGAGTATGAAAAAGGAGAGAGAGAGAGAGAGAGAGAGAGAGAGAGAGAGAGAGAGAGAGAGAGAGAGAGAGAGAGAGAGAGAGAGATACTGTGAAAAAAATCGTAAAAAAAACTAGATAGATTAAATAGATAGATAGATAGATAGATAGAGAGAGAGAGAGAGAGAGAGAGAGAGAGAGAGAGAGAGAGAGAGAGAGAGAGAGAGAGAGAGAGAGAGCCTGAAGGAAAGAAGCACTGTTTTTTCCATTAATCATCATTACATCACAGGTAAATGACCAGGTACTAATTAAGGAACCGGTGCCCCTTACCTGGCTAACGTTAATAATATATAATACATTTTTGCAACATGACAAGGAAAATAAAAAAAATAAAATACTTTCGCATTTCATAATTATTATTTATTTTTTTTACTTCCTTTCAAAATATGTAACAGATTCTATCATTTTATTCTTTTGGTTCCCTCGTTTCCTGACTTTTCGAAATATTTTTTTTTGTTTTGTTTTTCTGTAATGTGGTTTGTTTTCTCTTTTCTTTTGTTTGTCTTTTTCACGTGTTTTGTTCATTATATTGTTAATTTTTGTTTTCATCTGATTGCTGTTTTTTTTCTTCCTTTAATAAGCCAGAGAGAGAGAGAGAGAGAGAGAGAGAGAGAGAGAGAGAGAGAGAGAGAGAGAGAGAGAGAGAGAGAGAGAGAGAGAGAGAGAGAGAGAGAGAGATTCTGTTAGTCTATATCTGCTTATTTCTCTCCCTTTTCTGCTTCTCATCACATTTGCCATTCATCCCTTCCTCCCTTTCTCGTTCGTTACCCTTCCGTCTCTCTCTCTCTCTCTCTCTCTCTCTCTCTCTCTCTCTCTCTCTCTCTCTCTCTCTCTCTCTCTCTCTCGCTCTCGCTCCTTCAGCCGCTGGGTTTTTTTATTGCCTTCCCTCGAGTAATGTATTCAGGCTGTTATGATTTATACTCTCCCTCCCATTCAAGCTTGGGAGGCGAGTGAGCCTGTTAACCACGAGGGGTAAAATTTTTCTCACACACTCGTTTCTTTCCACTTTCAGACAGACAGTGCTCCTCCTCCTCCTCCTCCTCCTCTTCTTCTTCTTCTTCTTCTTCTTCTTCTCTTTTTTATTTTTATTTCTCATTATTCTATTTTTCGTGTGTTTATCTTCTTCTTTGTTCTTTATTTGTTGTTTATTGGTGTTCTTTTGTTGTTCTTGTTCTTGTTGTTTTTCTTCTCCTCTTCTGTTTCCATCTCCCAAACAGCCAGTCTTCTTTTTCACCTCTTTTCTCTTCCTTTGTAGTTTTTATCAGTTTTTTCATATACCTACTTATTCGTTTCTTCCTCTTCCTTGTTGCTTTTTTCTTTTTTTTTGTATTTCTTTCCAACTACTGTTCCTTATGATCGTTGTCTTTTATTACTTCCCTTTCTTCATTAATGCGATAGTGTAAAAAGGTGACGTATACATCCCTGTGCATTACTTCTAGATGTACTTAGAATCAAATCAAGTACACCTAAAATGAAACTATACTTAGAAAACTTAAGATTGTCACCATATTTAAGTGTGTGTTACATTTGAAACTTGTAGATTTCAACAAGACTGGGGAGCTGAGAAAACGACACAGATTGACGAAGTATCCAATGCAATCAGAAGCTTAAAAACGAAAGATGATATGGTTTGTAATGAGAGGAGAAAAGGGTGAGGGGAGGGAGTAGGGAAGGGAAAAACTAATGTATTTTTTCCTCACCTGAGAAGACAATACAACAACCATAATCGTAAAGGCTGAGAGAGTGATCAGTGCACTCAAGCTTGAAAAAGGAAAAAAAAAAAATGAGGAAAGAGGATAAGGATTGATATGTGAATAGAAAAGCGAAAAAAAGGAAAGAATAGTTTTATTAAGCTAAGAAAACACAGCAGTAATCAAAACAGTAAAGATTAAGCGAGTAGCCATTGCAGTCAGACACTTGAAAAAAGGAGAAAGAAAAGGAGAAAAGAAGATAATAACCCTTAGAATAGTAGAGGAAAGGGGAGACATAATAAGATGCCACAAGAATCAAATAGTAAAAATATGAAGTAGTAAATATTAAAAAAGATGCTGTGACGATATGAAGGAAAGAGGAAAGAGGGAAGAGGGAAAAAGGGGGAAGAATAGTGAGTGATCCTTTCTGTAATTCGAATGGATCGCTTCAATATCCTCAACAGCTTCTAATCCTTCGGGAAGCTGGCGAGTCACACCTCCGATTTTAAATTCCTTGATGGATTCTGCGTAGCTTCCCTCTCGCATCGACTCTCTCTCTCTCTCTCTCTCTCTCTCTCTCTCTCTCTCTCTCTCTCTCTCTCTCTCTCTCTCTCTCTCTCTCTCTCTCTCTCTCTCTCTCTCTCTCTCTCTCTCTCTCTGGTTTTGTAGGGTTTAATGTGATTTCCTTGATGTACTCGCCCGTGTGTGTGTGTGTGTGTGTGTGTGTGTGTGTGTGTGTGTGTGTGTGTGTGTGTAGTATTAGAAGTAGAGTAGTAGTTGTTAATGTATTATTATTATTATTGTTATTATTATTATTATTATTATTATTATTATTATTATTATTATTATTATTATTATTATTATTATTATTAGTAGTAGTAGTAGTAGTAGTAGTAGTAGTAGTAGTAGTAGCAGCACCATCACCACTATAATCATCTCCACCTCCATTACCATACACACACACACACACACACACACACACACACACACACACACACACACACACACACACACACACACACACACACACACACACACACACACACACACACACACACACACACACACACACACACACACACACACAAAGCCATTAATACCACACGTCCTTTTTTTACCAATACAACAACCACACCCTTTCTTTTTTTCCCTCCCTATTTCCCCTCCCTCCCTCCCTCCCCTTTACATGACGGGCGCCTCAGACTTGTAGGCCTAATGCGGTTCTATTCAAATTTTAGAGGTTGGTTCCATTACGTGATCCAGTGTAGATTTGCATAAGTTGGGGTGACACCACTTGCGCCACTTCGATATACGAGTATTTACGTGGTTGTGCTGGTGGTGGTATTTCACTTTCCCTTTATTTGTTATTGAATGTTGTCTAGGCCTCACTTCTTGTCTCGGCTCTTTTTTTTTTTTGTGGTGTTTTTGTTGTTTTGTTTATCGTTGGTGTTTATTTGTTATTGAGTTGGTTAATCTTTCGTTTCTTTCTCTTTTTTTTGTTATAGTTTTATCTGTTTTTTTTTTTTGTCTAGTTTTCTTTATTTAATTCATCGTCTTATGTTGACTCTTAAAAATGTTCTTTCTTTGGTCCTCTGTGTCTGTCTTTTGTTTCTTATTCCAGTTATTCTTTTTTCTTTTTTTTTTCTCATCATATCGCTTTTCTTTGTTATATACTTGTTTTGTTTATCTTCTTTCGTTTTATTTATGTCTTTTTCTGTCGTTTATCTGTTATTGAATATATTAATCTGTTTTTCTTCTTTTTCTCTCATAATTTCGTCTTTGTTTTTTGTTTTCTCTCTCTCTCTCTCTCTCTCTCTCTCTCTCTCTCTCTCTCTCTCTCTCTCTCTCTCTCTCTCTCTCTCTCTCTCTCTCTCTCTCTCTCTCTCTCTCTCTCTCTCTCTCTCTCTCGTGCCATTATCTAGTTTCCTCTTCCTCTCTTTTCTTCGTTCTCCCGCTCGTTCTTCTTCTCGTTACTCTCATTTTTGTTTTCGTTTCTTTCACCTGTTTTTTATCTCCCGTCTCGCTTCTCCTTTGTTTTTCTATTTGGTCTTGTTTCCGCTTTTCTGTTTTTTATTTGTATTTTTGTCTTCCTCATTTTCATCTTCCTGTCTTATTCTCGTTCTTTAATCACTGTTTATTTTCTGACTCTCCTCTTTTATTTACCTTTATTGTACTTGGCTTCAGTTTCCTTATCTTGTTATCTGATATAATATTTTCAGGTGTTTGTGGGAAGTTAGTTGGAGTAGTAGCTAGATAGTAGGAAAATTGTTTTTTTTTTCCCTTTAGTTAGTGATAAATGAACTATTCTGAATTTAATAAGTTTCCATATATATTTTCCTCAACAGGCGTAAAAAAAACATTATATTTTTTCGTTCGGTTGATATATAAAGAAGCAGTAAGAAAAGTCATATTCGGCAATGCATTTTCACTTCGATTAAATTAAAAACTTGAAGGAAAAAAAAAGAAAAGAAAAAAAGTCAACCTCCATTTCAGTAATCAAAAAAAAAAAAACATCGTTACTTAAAAAAAAAAACGAACAAAAAAAAATCAATTCAGTGCATTTTTCTCTTCCATTAGATTAAAGTGAAAAAAAAAAAAAAAGCCAAACAGTAAAAGAACATCGCATACCATATCGTCACGGGTGAGGGAGTTTTATGGGTGTCAAGACAGTGTTGTTTATTGATTGGCTAATCCGATCATAGAGGAGGAGTCAATGATTTATGCAGATTCGTAAAATTTGCATAAAAGAAGTAGTTTCGTTATATGCGTAACTTTATGACTATGCGGTGCTGTACTCTCTCTCTCTCTCTCTCTCTCTCTCTCTCTCTCTCTCTCTCTCTCTCTCTCTCTCTCTCTCTCTCTCTCTCTCTCTCTCTCTCTCTCTCTCTCTCTCTCTCTCTCTCTCTCTCTCTCTCTCTCTCTCTCTCTCTGGGCTGAGTCATGTTCATATATAAAAGAGGATAAAAAGAAAGAGAAGAATGCATTTACTTTAAGAGGGTGACAGTGTGTGTGTGTGTGTGTGTGTGTGTGTGTGTGTGTGTGTGTGTGTGTGTGTGTGTGTGTGTGTGTGTGTGTGTGTGTGTGTGTGTGTGTGTGTGTGACTATAATTGACGACTGTGTTATTATGTATCTCTTGACCACGCACACACACACACACACACACACACACACACACACACACACACACACACACACACACACACACACACACACACACACACACACACACACACACACACACACACACACACACACACACACACACACACACACACACACGAACTCATTTTACGCCTCATGTTGATTTGGCAGTTAAAGTCAGAATGCAAGATGGGAAGGAGGAGGAGGAGGAGGAGGAGGAGGAGGAGGAGGAGGAGGAGGAGGAGGAGGAGGAGGAGGAGGAGGAGGAGGAAAGAAGAAGAAGAAGAAGAAGAAGATGAAGGAACCGCAGTGGAGGAAGTAGAATTTATATGAAAGAGTCAGAAAGATATATTAAACAGATCAAGAAATTAAGAAAACGAAAACAAAATACAGAAGAAGAAAGTGAAGGAAGTTTCACTCACAGACACACACACACTCACCAAGGAAGTCAGGAAGTGAGCCATCTAGCGGCCAAATCAGCACCACATCATTGCACATCACCATTCCTCCGTCAGTGAACGTGGATTTACGAGCCGTACTTATATCACAGGGATTACTGCATATATTTCCCTCTCGCCTTTTTTCCCGGTAATAAATCAACTTGAAGGAGAATTCCCTGCCCCAACAGACGAGACATGCGGGAACTCCATTTAGACATTACCTTGCCTCACTCAAATCATGCGATATTTACTGCCTATTTAACAAGAGCTGCTGCCTCATCGTGAACGTGTGGGTGCAGCGTGTGACTCCCTCTTCACCGCACCGGGGCCTAGTTTCTGAAAGGCTTCGCTCCCTCACCACGACTGTTTTCAAAGGCCACAGAGATGATAGCTGGGTTCTAAAGAGTGTTTCTCCTGTTGATAATGTAGAAATCTTGTTAATCTGTCACTAGAACCGTAAAAAACACCTCACCACGACTGTTTTCAAAGGCCACAGAGATGACTAGCCGGGTTCTAAAGAGTGTTTCTCCTGTTGATAATGTAGAAATCTTGTTAACTTGTCACTAGAACCGTAGAAACACTTTTGAATAACAGTAGTTCAAATATAGCTTTTCTAAATTGTTTTTAATGTTAATAATGTAGAAATCTTATTAATCTGCCACTAGAACCGTACAAACACTCTTAAAAACCTGTGTAGCTTCAACTAGAGCGCTCTGAATATAGTGGACTTGCTGCGTGGAAGTGTATCAGAGAACGGCCCCAAAAGTAACAACACCACCATTGGTAACTTATGCACGTACACAGTGTTAACGCATTGCACGTTATTTCCTTCAATTTTTTTCCCTCGTACTTTAATGCATTTCCCATCACGTGTCTTGCCAATAACGCGAAGATTACATGGGTGCTTAGCGTGGATTGAGAATTGCAAAGCGCGGAGGAAAAACACACATAATGGTATCCGAAGAGCGATTACCTGCCGGCGGGAAGAAGGGGTTAGGGAAGGTGGACAGGTGTTGCCGTAATTTACCTGATGCATCCTGCACATCGCCAGATAATGTGAAGTTGTACCCCCACCCCCCAAACTCGCCACTCTTTCTCCTCCCCAACCAATAGTCACGTCTTTATTATGAACGAGAGAGAGAGAGAGAGAGAGAGAGAGAGAGAGAGAGAGAGAGAGAGAGAGAGAGAGAGAGAGAGAGAGAGAGAGAGAGAACACAGGACCATCGATGAAAATAGAAAAATATGAAAACTATAAAAAAATAGAAAAAAAGATTAGAAAATACGAACAAGCAACTGGCGAAACGATAGGAAACGAAAGAAAGTAACAAAACAGAAGTAAAATAAAAACAGTGAACATAACAAGAACAAGTGACAGAAAATGAACAAAAAGAAAACTACACAAAAGAAAAACAAAAAGTAATAAGTGATAACCAAGAATCAACAACTGGAAAGGAAGAAAGCGAAGAACAACAAAAACAAGAATAACGATAAGAGGAAGAAGGAAGAGCATAATAAAAAGAAAGCAAAGGAAAAGGAAGACGATAAAAAAAACTATATAAATCGAAAAATGCTGCTCTTCTAGTAAAGGAAGTGAGGGAGTGAGGTGTGGCGGCAGTTCGTGGATGGAAACACGGGGCTTAATTACAAGCAGGCACGCAAATAGACGGCGGTATTGGCGGTAATGGTGGTAAAGATTGGGTTTGTCGGAAATACGTTCATGAAAGCAAGTCACTCCCCGGAACCTTTAGTCTGAGAGAGTAAAGTTTCGTCAAGATTTATTACATATTTATTTATCTGCTCTCTCTCTCTCTCTCTCTCTCTCTCTCTCTCTCTCTCTCTCTCTCTCTCTCTCTCTCTCTCCAAGTTTTACATATAATTACTCGTATATTTATTAAATTTTGCCTTTTTTTTGTTTGTTTGTTTGTTCTAACGGATATCCTCCTCCTCCTCCTCCTCCTCCTCCTCCTCCTCCTCCTCCTCCTCCTCCTCCTCCTCCTCCGTTTACTGTCGTTCTAACTTGTCTCCGTTTTCTCTCTCTTTGTTGTGCTTCCCTTTTATCTTAGTTTTCATATTTTCTCTCACTTATTCCTTTCTCCTTCTCTTTCTTCTTTTGGAAAGTTTCCGTGTTTAAGTTTTGTTGCTTTTTTTTCTTTCTGAGTTGTTGTCTGTTCTTCTTTTCTTCCTTTCCTCTTTTTCGTCCTTCGTCTTTATTCTTCTCTTTTCGCTCGTATAGTCTTCCGTATTAATTTCCTTTTCTCTCTTCCTCTTATCGTTCCTTTTCTTTTCGTCTTTTCCATTTTCGTTCTCCTTTCTCTTTCGGCTTGATTTTGCATTTATCTTTCATGTCCTCTTGTTCTCTTTCAGTCTCGTTTTCCTCGTCTTTCCCTTTTTCCTTTTAGTGATCTTCCTCTTTCTTCGTTCTCGCTATTCCTCATTTCTTCCCGCTTTTCTTCGTGTCTGTCTTTCTCTCTCTTTTCCTCGACTTTTTTTTCATCTTAGTCTCATTTTCTTCCTCTTCTCCTTCTTTATCTGTTTTCTTCACGTCTTCCTCGTCTCTATTTTTGTTCTCGTCTTCCTCATCTACATCTTCATCCTCTTCCTCTCCCTCTCTCATCATCCCGTTCTCCTCGTC
>NC_087196.1:8005857-8025857 GCF_035594125.1 Scylla paramamosain | reverse complement strand
AGTTTTTTTTTTATTTCAAGGATTAGATCATCATTTCTGATTAGAATTTGATTATTATTTAGAGTTGCCGCTACAAGAACGATTCCCGCCCGCCCGCTGCCTCGTTGTCTGGCTGGCTGACGAGGAATGGAGTAAAAAAAAAAAAAAGAAAGAAAAGACCTGGATTGAGGAGTGAATAATTCAATGAGATGGGAAAAAGGAAAGAGGGATTGGAAAGGAAGGGTGCATAGGGGGGAATGAGTGAACGAGAGAGAGAGAGAGAGAGAGAGAGAGAGTACATACATACAAGCAATAGGAGGAGGAGGACGAGGAGGAGGAGGAGGAGGAGGAACATAAGGAAAGGGGGGAGGAAGAATACGGCTGATGAAAATAGGGGGAGGTTGGCAATTCGGGCGACGCAGTTAATATTCTTATTCGAATCTGACTGATGATGTATGGCAGAGCTGGTGTGTTTGGGAGGGAGAGAGTGAGAGGGAGAGGGAGAGAAAGGGAGAGGGAGAAAGCTAGGCGGGGAGAGAGAGAGAGAGAGAGAGAGAGAGAGAGAGAGAGAGAGAGAGAGAGAGAGAGAGAGAGAGAGAGAGAGAGAGAGAGAGAGTCGGGGGAGACATCATTGTAACTTTTTTTTTCTGAAGGTTTATCGATGGGGAGAGAGAGAGAGAGAGAGAGAGAGAGAGAGAGAGAGAGAGAGAGAGAGAGAGAGAGAGAGAGAGAGAGAGAGAGAGAGAGAGAATGCGAGCGAGGTTTTATTCATTTATCAAGGATGAATGGAGGTCAGGTCTGTATGGCTAGAGAGGAGGAGGAAGAGGAGGAGGAGGAGGAGGAGGAGGAGGAAGAGGAGAAGTAATTCCATTTGTGTCTGAGTCCCTGTTTGGTCTTCCTATTTACTAATTGCTTGATAAAGAGTCGCACGGAACCCATCACTGTTATTCCCAAACTCCCGGCGAAGTATCGTATTGGAGGATGCAGTTGTACAGTAGAGGTCAAATGTTGCTCCGTAAAGTTAACGCTGGAATTGTATTGTCGAAAATATATTGTATTGAAGTGTTTATCATTTAGTTGTACGGTGGAGGTCAGAAATATTGTGCTCAAGTGTTTGGTATTTATTTATGGTATTATTTATTTATTTATTTATTTGGTATTTATTTATGGTATTATGGTATTATTTAGTTTGGTATTTTATTTATGTACAGTTAAAGTAAGAAGTACAGGGTGTTTCAGAAAGCTGGAGGTGATGAGAGTTGCTGCATGTTTACGATCACCAACAGATTATGGATAAAGGCATAAAACTTAACCATTTTGAAGAGGTGGGTGTTTAAAGTTCTTTGCATTGTTGTAGAGATGCAGCACTTCACATATATGGTAACCTCACAGAACTTTATATATATAGTAACTTCAATTTGGGCCCATAGATTTTGAAGCCCTGCTGTCTTGAAGTGTTCATGTCAGAGGTGTTGTAGTGAAAGGTTAAAGAGAATTGTACAGTTCAGGTCAGATTTGATTTCTGTAGTTGTAGTTTTTTTTTTTATCTAGTTTTATATGTTGATGTTTATAATAATGACAACAAATGACAAAAACAATATTACTCACATTGCTGTCATTTTGTGATCATTATGATTTTCACTACATACTGATGTAAATAACAACAACAACAACAACAACAACAATAATAATAACAATAACAATAACAACAACAACAACAACAACAACAACAACAACAACAACAACAACAACAATAGTAACAATAACAACAATAGTGAAAGACACACACAATAAACAATAAAACCCAGATTCATTTTGACAAACATCCCCTTTTTGTATATGTTCCGGAGTGGATGGGCTGGAGGCACGGTATAGAGAGAGAGATAGAGACAGAGAGACAGAGAGAGAGAGGTGTCACGGCCATGGCAGGGGGGTAGGAGGAAGGGACAGGAGGAGAAGGGGCCAGGGGGAGTTAGGGTAGGGCACAGGACACCAACAATGGATAAATTATGAGTAACCGACGTAAACAAGCATTAAAAATGACTAACTGCCGGCGTGCCCCTTTGAGCAAGCTGTCGAGGCAATTCTTCACCTGCCCATCCCAAACACTCGTCCGTGAACAACTCAATAAAAAGTTGGAACTAGCAGCCAGAACTTCCCGCGCCCAGTCCACCCACCCACCTCTATTTTGTCCAGCCCCAGTCCTCCTCCTCCTCCTCCTAGGCCTTCCACTCCTCCCAGCCCCCCCACTTTTTTTTTATTTACAGCATCGTATTAATTAAAGGCCCAACGACGATAAAACTGTGACTTATGGGGGGTCACTTCACCGGGGAGAGAGAGAGAGAGGGAGGGAGGGAGGGGGATGGGAGGGCCACTGGGTCTAGTTTGGCACGACCTTGTTTTTGTTTTGTTTTTGTATTCGGTTCCGGTTACTTTATTACTTTTCCTTTTATATACACAAGTTGATCTTTTTTGTCCTTTTTCTTCGGGTTTCGTTTTTTTTTTTTTTGCATTGATTGGTTTCAGGTGAGTCTGTTACCTGTGTTTTATTTATTTATCTATTTATTTATTTTATTTTTTTTATATTTTGGGGATATTTCAGTCCGGTTCGTGTTTCGTGATTCGTTCGTATACATATAATTCGGAGCAGCTGTGATATATTGCTTGCAATAATTCAACATATTGCTGGTTTATTGCCACCGTTTGTTGCATGTGTGTGTGTGTGTGTGTGTGTGTGTGTGTGTGTGTGTGTGTGTGTGTGTGTGTGTGTGTGTGTGTGTGTGTGTGTGTGTGGATGTGAACTATATGAACACGCTTGGTCTTAATAATGTTTTTGGAAGAAGGTGTTTTTTTTTTATATATATATTTTTGTTTTATTGTGAGGGTCACTTTTTATGATGGATTTGGTTTAATTTTCTTTACTGCTTCGTGTTGGGTGATTTTCAGTGTGTGTGTGTGTGTGTGTGTGTGTGTGTGTGTGTGTGTGTGTGTGTGTGTGTGTGTGTGTGTGTGTGTGTGCGCGCAACTAAACGACATAGCATTTAACACACACACATACACACACACACACACACACACACACACACACACACACACACACACACACACACACACACACACACACACACACACACACACACACACACACACAACACGAAGAAGAACGAATTCAAAATTAAAACAGAAAATTAACGAAAATAAAAGAAAGTAAAAAGCAGACGAAGATAAAAAATGCAGAAGAACGAAGAAGTAAAAGAAAACGAAGAAGACGAAGGAGGAGGAGGAGGAGGAGGAAGAGGAGGAGGAGGAGGAGGAGGAGGAGGAGGAGGAGGAGGAGGAGGAGGAGGAGGAGGAGGAGGAGGAGGAGGCTAACATCTTCAGGGTACAGTATTTTTTGACGTGCCCACCACAAGGGAAATTTACCCCCGAAATTAGGCCTACCCGCACCTACATAGGCTTAGACTCGCCCCGAAGATTGCACCTGAGTAAGAATCCTGATAATCTCTCCTGGGAATTGGAATCCACAAATGGGAACGAGGATGGGGTTAGGAATATGGTTATGACTTTGGGGGAGAGACTTACTGCCTCGGGGGGGGACAGAGGGGAGAGAGTAAGGGAGAGTGAGTGGGTGAGGGAGGGAGAGAGAGGTAGGGAGGGAAAGGAAATGTAGGGAGGTATAGAAGTAGAGTTGAATAAATGGAGGTAAAATAGATGAGTTGAAATTGATGACTGTGATAAATAATAATGATAATGAAAACAATAATAATGGTAAAATTTGTTTATACGCTTGTTTTTATTCATCTTATTTAATTTACTGTGAATTTAACTTTGGAATTCAATGTAAAAAAGAGACAAATAAAAGTAAATTCACAGGACCTTTCTCTCTCTCTCTCTCTCTCTCTCTCTCTCTCTCTCTCTCTCTCTCTCTCTCTCTCTCTCTCTCTCTCTCTCTCTCTCTCTCTCTCTCTCTCTCTCTCTCTCTCTCTCTCTCTCTCTCTCTCTCTCTCTCTCTCTCGTATGCAAATTTCCTAGCGAAGAAATGGGGCGAGAGAATTGGCGTTCAGTATCTCTTGTTTTTAATCAGATCCTCCCTGCGTACTGAGTCACAGGTGAGGAGGGAACGAGGGAGAAGCGTGATAAAGAAAGGGAAAGAAGGAAGGCCGTGAACACCAATAGTAGATAAACTGCTGGTGGAAAGAAAAGATGTGAAGTGATTTTGTCCTTACTTCGCGTTAGTGATAATTAGATTATTCGTGTGTTTGATGGGGATTGATAAGAATAAGGGTTTTTGAATGGATGCAGTGCAAGACAACAGCTTCACTAGTAGATAGGTGAAAATAAAAGATTAAAATAAGGAGGAATTCAATGAAATGAGAAGAAAAATGATAAAACTGGAGGAAATGAAAATAAGATCGGAAATTAATCAAGCTGTGATGAAACTGAAGCAAAAAAAAAGAAGAAATGAAACTACACGAAATGGAGAAAGAATAAAAAAAAAAAAATCGATTGTATTAAATAGAGAAAAAAAATGAAATAATGAAGATGAAGCGACTTTTAAGGAAGCAATAAACGAGAAAGACATCAATTGTACATTAAGGAAAGAATAAGAAAGGTAAGACATAATTTTACTTCCTCCTTGGCAAAATATATGGACAATTTGCTTCTGGGAATAAATTAGTTAAAATAAGACGATTGTTTTTTATGGAAGCCAGAAGATTAAAAGCACCAATAAATAATGAACGGGGAAAATAATAGAGATGTAAAATGTTCTTGGCTATATTGTGCTTTCCTTAAAAATGTGGAATGTCTGTTTCTGATCATATGTTTGTGGAAGTGCATGAAGCAATATAGAAGAGGAAGAATATCATGAGAGGACAAAATGGAAAAATGGGAAAAGTGAAATATTCTTATCTTTAATCTACATTGACGAAAATTGTGGAATATTTACTTGTAATGATTAGAAGGAAAGTTTAAGGGTTAACAGCAGAGAGGAGAAAAATTATCTTATCTTTGTCCTCCCTGTCATGTGCAATGATGTATATTATTCATTACTTATTGATGTTTTTCTTCTTCCTTTCCTAAAAAAAAAAAAAAAAAATCATCACATTTTAACTAATATGTCACCAGAAACAAACCATCCTTATACTTTGTCAAGGAGGAATTAAGAAATACTCATCCTTATTCTCTTTTCCTTATCATTTCCTTCAAAGTCGTTTTATTTCCATTAATTTTTTATAATTTCCACAAGAGTCACGCACCATGTTTCATTTAAAATCGTCTTATTTCCTTTACTTTCCATCATTTCCACAAGAGTCAGTCAACATCACGCCACGAGGAACATAATGCAGTCCTTGCCTCACTCTGCCTTACTTGTCATCAACATTTACCTGGCAATACTCGTACTTAGTGTGAGTCTTTTTCAGCGTGAGTGTAATACGATCTGATTCGCCAGGGAAGCTGTTGTTGTAATTGCCTTTTTAAAGATGACGTGATGACCTGCGCGTCCCTAGAAGTCAGGTAATTACCGCCACGCATATCGAATTACGCAGAGAGGAAAGGAAAGGAGGAAAAAGTGAATGTCAAGTCTATTAGATGATGAATATAAAGTCTGTCAAGTTTATTTTTTTTTACTTTTTTTCAAATATTCACATGTCTTTTTTTTCATCTTTTGTATTTTGTGTTTTTAGTATAGTGTTATTTTACCTTACCTTATTCAATTTACTTTTTTTTTCTCTTCTTTCCGCTTCTCGTTTATCGTGTTTTACTTTTTTTTTAATTTATTGACATGGCCACTTTCTTGTCTTATTTATTTACTTATTTGTGAACATCGACTCAAAAATAATCGTGAGAAACAATAAATAAAACTTTTTGTGAATAGTGAAGCAGTTTTGGCTTCATATCATTAGACACTTTTTTTTATTTATATTTTCATTATTTCTTCATTTGTGATCGTTGAATTAGAAGAAGAAGAAGAAAAGAAAAAAGAAGAAGAAGAGGTGAAAGATGGAGGAGTAACAGAATAAATAGGAAGTGGAGAAGGAGGAAGATAAGAAAAACAACAACAACAACAACAACAACAACAACAACAACAACAACAACAACAACAACAACAACAACAACAAACACGAAAACATTGCTTTGAAACGACTAACATAAGCGATGCCAATATTGAAGTAAGCGTGTGAATAATAGTGTTTTATCGTCTTCGTTGAATTACAAATGCCAACACATATTCTATTTTGTTGTTCCCCACTTAGCGTGTCGTCCAGGATGTAATGCTCTCACTTCCACGGCTGCGTCTCGAGTTTCCGCAATGAATATAGAACAAACGAAAAAAAAAAGATTGTTCAAACTACTTACGATGCTTGATAATAACTTTCCTGATGATTATTCGCTATTGTTTGTGTTTGTTGGTGTAAGTTTAAAGTGTGTGTGTGTGTGTATGTGTTTGTCTGTTTGTTTGTTCGTCTATTCTGTTCTGTATCCTTAGCTGTTGAGTGATATTTTTCATTTTCCTTTTTCATTCTCTCTCTCTCTCTCTCTCTCTCTCTCTCTCTCTCTCTCTCTCTCTCTCTCTCTCTCTCTCTCTCTCTCTCTCTCTCTCTCTCTCTCTCTCTCTCTCTCTCTCTCTCTCTCTCTCTCTCTCTCTCTCTCTCTCTCTCTCTCCGGATTTCTGACAGCAAAAAGTGGGAAAAACCCTATCCTGGAAAAGAGGAAATGCACAAAACAGTATTACATTATTTTCTTTCTTTGTTCCCTTACATACATCCACACTCATACAAATACAGACACACATACACGTACACACACACACACACATACATACATACACGCATTCATACGCTCATGCATACACGCGATTCGACTGCAATATGTAAAAAAGATTTTGAAAACATCAGATCTTTTGTATGCAGGTATTTTTCAGCGTTTCCACAGCGACTATGAAATAAAATGAAATAGAGAAAGGTGGAGAGATGGGAGACGCGGCGCCCCCCTGTCATATTATATTAACCTAATTAGCATATTGGTCAAAGTATGCGCGATAACGTTTGGTGTGTATGCATGACGTTATGTTGTCATGTGTGTCCTCTGTGTTACGCTGCATTCTTTAAACGTTTACATATATATATCTATTTTTTTTTAGGTTTTTTGATATGTTTTGTAATTGTGTGTTTTTTTGTGTGTGTGTATGTGTGTGATTTTTTTTTGTTTGTTTTTTTCTTATTGGTGTTTTTTTTTTTGGTTTGTTATTTTTTTGTGTATTTTGAGTTTCTTTTCGTTTTAGTGCATTAATGAAATTGTTATATATGTAAGTTAGTACAGCTACATTTGGATCATAAATTACTTTACGTAACAAACAACAGAATGAAAGCTTCTAAAAGGAAAGAGAGAGAGAGAGAGAGAGAGAGAGAGAGAGAGAGAGAGAGAGAGAGAGAGAGAGAGAGAGAGAGAGAGAGAGAGAGAGAGAGAGAAATTTAAACCTTTATATTATATTCTCTCTAAAGTCTTACAACATGTTGACCAAATGTTAACTTTCCATATGGTGGCTAGAACAATATCATATTTTGTGATATTTTGAAATTTGTCTTATTTTACCAGTTATCAAAACTTCGTACCAATACAAAGTTAAGATGGAAATAAGAAAGTCATATGTTTCTCTTTGATATATATTGAAAAATCGTTCTTGACGTTTGAAGTGTGTGTGTGTGTGTGTGTGTGTGTGTGTGTGTGTGTGTGTGTGTGTGTGTGTGTGTGTGTGTGTGTGTGTGTGTGTGTGTGTGTATGTAAGTCATTAAGTAACTAAGAAAGTAAGTAAATGTTTATTGCTAATTATACTACAAAAAATGTGTGTGTGTGTGTTTTCGTTTGCATCGTCTCTCTCTCTCTCTCTCTCTCTCTCTCTCTCTCTCTCTCTCTCTCTCTCTCTCTCTCTCTCTCTCTCTCTCTCTCTCTCTCTCTCTCTCTCTCTCTCTCTCTCTTTCAGTATTTCATCGTTGAATGATTTTGATAATGGGAATAAAGCGAGAGAAGAAAAACACACAGTCGATAGGGACCAATACTTCCACAGGCTGACATCAAACGCGGGTTGTCGTCTTTCATGGTCTCTCTTGGCGGTGATTGGATGCGTCCGATGGCGGTGATAGCGGCCAGGAAAAGTCCCCGGGTTCGACTTTGAAACGCGCGCACACACATACACACACACACACACACACACACACACACACACACACACACACACGTAGGAGTGAGTTTTTTTTTATTTGTTGGTGAGGGTTCATGTAGTCTCTCTCTCTCTCTCTCTCTCTCTCTCTCTCTCTCTCTCTCTCTCTCTCTCTCTCTCTCTCTCTCTCTCTCTCTCTCTCTCTCTCTCTCTCTCTCTCTCTCTCTCTCTCTCTCTCTCTCGTACGTACATTCATACACTCACACGTACACGCTCAGAAATGCACATGCCTCACGCACACGAAATCTTTAAACACTCACGTACACACGCACCCCAAGTTACGTACATGCACAAGTTACGTACACATGAACACGGACATGAATTCATACACACACGTACATAGACATACACACACACACACACACACACACACACACACACATACACGGTAAACTAGATTATATATATACATAAAAAGTAACCTTTCCATACATACATATTTCAATAGGAAAATAAAACCTCTTTTTTATTCATTTTTATTTATCTTATGTACTAAAAAGAAAAAAAAAGTTAAAAAAGTCCCTTCAAAATACCTGTGCTGTACTTTACCTGAGGATCAGAAAGCCTCCGTAAAGCTAATTAGAGAGCAGGCAGGTGTGGAAAACCAGGCGTGTTCTTACCCCACCAATATCTCACTTATGAAACAAACATTTTTCGGATTTTCATTTCGCTCAGTTCGGACGCCATAGGGAGAGAGTGAGGGGGAGTCGGAGGGGAGAGGGGAATGAGGAGGAGGAAAAGGAGGAGAAGGAGGAAGGGTTAGGGTAGGAGGGGGTGGAGAGAGGCATTGATTAGCTAGACATCTTTAATATGAGGAAGTATTGTGCTTCTGGTGTCTTTGTGATATTTGACGTTTTATTAGACAAACTGATATCGCCCGCCAATCACCACTGAAAGCCTTGCTGTTGTCCGCCCTGTCAGCTTTTTACGCAGTGACGGCTGACGGCTCTCCTTCTCCCTGGACCCTTTCATTTTTTCCTCCGGGTTTGACAAGATCGAAGGTAGATTCACTCGAGTGATTAATTTCTCGAGCTCTCTCAGTCTGCTTCCTCCTCTTCCTCCTCCCCCTCCTCCTGGTAGTTCTAGGTGCTCTTCTTCCTCTTGCTGGTATTGGTTGTCTTCCTCCTCCTCCTCCTCCTCTTCTTCCTTTCCGGATTCGAGGTATAGATAGGGAATGTATCAAGAAATATTACGAAATGGTACGAGTTTTGGTTCTCTTTTGGGAGAGAAGCCATAGAAACTCTCTCTCTCTCTCTCTCTCTCTCTCTCTCTCTCTCTCTCTCTCTCTCTCTCTCTCTCTCTCTCTCTCTCTCTCTCTCTCGGTAACAAGTATTAACGAAAGAAATGGAACGAGCAGAGAGAGAGAGAGAGAGAGAGAGAGAGAGAGAGAGAGAGAGAGAGAGAGAGAGAGAGAGAGAGAGAGAGAGGCAGCACCAAGCAAGCATCATTGAAATTCGCAGCCGGGACATGAAAGAGAGATACAGCTCCTTACTTTTCTTGTATGTTCCTCCATGTGACGCAACTCATCGCCTCGTAACCTTCAAAGGGACACACACACACACACACACACACACACACACACACACACACACACACACACACACACACACACACACACACACACACACACACACACACACACACACACACACACACACACACACACACACACACACACACACACACACACAAAAAAAAAAGACTATCTGCTGAATACCTCTCTCCCAAACAACAGGAGATGCAAGGAGGCGTCACACTACCCCTTATAACACACAAGCAGCCTCCCGAACCTCTATACATCGAATCCAATCCTCCTTATAAACTACCCAATCCCCTTTAACTGATTCAGATCCCTTATACATTCAACAATAAGAGGATTTAGATGGAAATATTAGGTTTGCATGTACGTGTGTGAATCTGCGTACGTATGTGTGTTCTGTGTATGCGTGGGTGATGTGTAAGTGTCGTATTGTTCTCTGTGTCGCGGAAAAACCTTTGATACAGCTGGCTAATTATCTTCCCTCCGTCAGTGGATATTTTGTCGCCTCTTCGTTTTCTTTTTCACTCCTTTGGGGACACCTGCTATCGAGCGGCGCATCTAAAGAACGAATGTCTAAATCCTTCGCCTCAATGCACCGCCTTGGGTATTATTAGCTGTGTGTGTGTGTGTGTATGTGTGTGCGTCTGTGCGAGTGCGTGTGCGTGTGTTTTCTTCATCTGTATTGTTATTCTCGCTCCTTTGAGACGGCTAGATGCTAATGATTCGCTGATGACGCCGCCTCGACGCCATCTTTGCACGCCTCAGTTGCTTTTCTCTTTCCTCCTCTCTCTGACTTTGCCAATTAACGATTATTTTCTTTTTTTTTTATCTTGTCTTTCCTTTTTTGCTTCGGGCCGATATTTTTTTGTGTTTAAGAGGGTTTTCTCCCCGATAAGAGAGTATGAGACTGAGAGAGAGAGAGAGAGAGAGAGAGAGAGAGAGAGAGAGAGAGAGAGAGAGAGAGAGAGAGAGAGAGACAGAGTAATTATTGTTAAACGTACCTTCTCGATTTCTTCATTAAGTGCATTCTCTCTCTCTCTCTCTCTCTCTCTCTCTCTCTCTCTCTCTCTCTCTCTCTCTCTCTCTCTCTCTCTCTCTCAACTTTTAATAAATAAGAAATACCAATAATTTTCGTGACTAATATGAAATACTAAGAAATACCACCACCACCACCACCACCACCACCACCACCACCACCACCACCACCACCACCACCACCACCACCACCATCTTAACCTCATCCCTAACCGACGTTCTCAGCCTTTTCTTCGCTTGTCATTCACTTTTGTTCTGTTTGTCCAATTCCTTCCTGCTCATCAGATCATTGACCTGATGAAAGAGGCTGAAACTTGACACGCGGAGGAGGAGGAGGAGGAGGAGGAGGAGGAGGAGGAGGAGGAGGAGGAGGAGGAGGAGGATAAAGAGAAAAGAAAACCACGATTATTAGTACTGAACAGACAGAGAGAGAGAGAGAGAGAGAGAGAGAGAGAGAGAGAGAGAGAAGCTGTGCAGAAGAGGAGAGAAAAAACGTGAAAAGAAAATGGAGAAACAAAACAATATTGATGAAAGAAATTTATCAATAAACCAGTGTGCACGGGGAAGAGAGAGAGAGAGAGAGAGAGAGAGAGAGAGAGAGAGAGAGAGAGAGAGAGAGAGAGAGAGAGAGAGAGAGAGAGAGAGAGAGAGAATAAATGGATGGAAGGGAAGGTAATGAGGTGGAGAAAGGAAGTGGGGAGAGAAAAGGATTACGGAGGCAGCAAGTAAAGAGAGAGAGAGAGAGAGAGAGAGAGAGAGAGAGAGAGAGAGAGAGAGAGAGAGAGAGAGAGAGAGAGAGAGAGAGAGAGAGAGAGAGAAAGCATATCCTATTTCCGAAATCTTCATATCTTTCAATCTTTATCAATATTTTCTCTGTCACTTTACGTCCAAAATTTTACCTGCATCACACACACACACACACACACACACACACACACACACACACACACACGGTCTGTCATTGCCCGCATCTACGTATTCTCAAGGTCAACCCTCAGATGTTCCTTTCTCAGTGGGCTTTTTCTAACAGTGAATTAAAGGACATCGGAGGACGTGCTGTACTCCCACCCCATCTATCATTCTGAAGCATTCATTGCCTGCCTGAGATCGCAGCCAGCACACACGCACACAGATACACCGACATGCAGGCAGAACATGCAGGTAGACAGGCAGTGTAATGAAATGGGCAGATAAGATAGATATGATAGATAGATAAGGTGATGTTGTTTGTCTATCTGTGTGTGTCTGTGTTTGTCTTTTATCTGTTGTTGATTGTAATGATGATGGAGATGGGAAAAGTAGAACGTTCGCTAATAATAGTAATAATAATAATAATAATAATAATAATAATAGTAATAATAATATGTGCTAAGCCTATAATTCCACAAAGTAGTAGTAGTAGTAATAGTAGTAGTAATAATAATAATAATAATAATGATAATAATAATAATAATAATAATAGTAATGGTGATGATAATAATGCAGGGACAAGTCGTAAGCAGGTGTGTGTGTGTGTGTGCGTGTGTCGGTGTGCTCCTCGTTCACAGCTGAGCGGCGGCGGGATGGATTTGCTGAAATTCGTACCAGAAATTTTGACATGATGCCATTAATTTATTATTATTATTATTATTATTATTATTATTATTATTATTATTATTATTATTATTATTATTATTATTATTGCTGTTCTTATTTCCCCTCCTCCTCCTCCTGTTTCTACTACTACTACTGCTACTACTACTACTAATTATTATTATTATTATTATTACTTATTATTACTTATTATTATTACTACTTATTGATATGCAGTAATTACTTATTTGTTACATAAATCTCTTCACTTACATTGAACGAAAGAAAAAGGAGACTTACAAAACAAAAGAAAAACAAAACAGACCAATAAACAAACACCAAATAAAAAAATAAATAAATAAAGAATAAATAAAACCACTCCGAGCCATTCCCATTCCAGGCCAAAAAAAAAAAAAAAATCCAGAACGAATGGAAAGATATGTTTTGCTTACCTTCAATAATTATATATTTACCTGAGCAGCGGACGCGTTCCTGCCGCTGCGTACCTACCTGTCCGTGTTAGGAGCGTGATAAACAGGTAGAAGTCACGTCAGTGTGAAATATCAGCGGGTTTGAGTCCGTCAGTCCAAGAAACGGGACTTATTTTGAAATGGGAGCGTGGAAATTACTCCCATTTTTTTTCATTTTTTTCTTTGTTTTTTTCCACCTTTTTTCTTAGTTTGCCATTAAATTGATATGTTTATATTTTTGTGGTTGATTTTTTATTTATTTATCTTTTTTTTTGTGCGTGTGTATTGGTGAGTAGAGTGACTAAGAGAGAGAGAGAGAGAGAGAGAGAGAGAGAGAGAGAGAGAGAGAGAGAGAGAGAGAGAGAGAGAGAAAGAGAGGGAGAGAGGGCGCCCTTGTTAGGCTGATGCTTATAATGGAAGGGTTGAGTCTCTCTTCTGTCAGCACCTGTGGTTTTCTCTACCATTATGGGAGATATACAGCATCCCCCCCTCTCTCTCTCTCTCTCTCTCTCTCTCTCTCTCTCTCTCTCTCTCTCTCTCTCTCTCTCTCTCTCTCTCTCTCTCTCTCTCTCTCTCTCTCTCTCTCATTAATGATCTACGTCTTCCTTTTCTGGTTTGTTTTACTTTTCTATGGTTTTATTATTTCATTTTTTATCATCTACCTTTTCTTCTCTTATTTTCATGTTTTTTGTAATTAATTTTCATTGGTCACGTTCTTCCTTCTCTTTCTGATCCCTTCATTCACAGTTCACTTTTATTTTATTATATTGTCTTCTTTCTATTCCTCTTTTTTTTTTCTCTCATATTTCTCTTGCATCTTCCTTTGCTATCTTATTCCTCGTCCTGTTTTTCTCCCGTTTATTATTGACTGACATGAATTTCGCATCAACGAGAGAGAGAGAGAGAGAGAGAGAGAGAGAGAGAGAGAGAGAGAGAGAGAGAGAGAGAGAGAGAGAGAGACATAGAAACCAAACAAATTACCTCTAAAACCACTGAAAAACATCTCTTAATAGCGAACCAAGTATTACTAACACAAGCATAGGGGCCATAACACCGCCGTCAGCCCGTCGTCAGCCCGTCATGAAGGTGCGAGGCGCGGCGACACAGGGGGCGATGGGTGTCTTGCGGTGTGGGAGGGGACTGGAATCCCTAGCGGCTGCCTTCAGTCCGCTTGGAGCCTCAATATTCGTACCGGAGTGGGGAAATGGTCGCTTTATGCTTGTTTCTTTTCCCTTAGTCTCGTGTGCGGCTTTAGCGTCCATGGGTATTGCTTCAATATACAGCTGCAGGTCGTGTGAAGCGTGTATTAAGAGAAGGTGCCATGATACCGCCACCACCATCACGTCTTTGTAATATTCTCAGCCTTCGTATAGCTCCCTCTCCCTCCTCTCCTCATCCGAATCCGGCGGTGATGCTGGCCCGGTGGATGGTAATGTGTGTGGTGGCCTGTAATGGAAGTCCTCCTCCTGCTCACTCCCTTGTTTTAGGCCACGTTAATCCATAGGTCCGGGAAAATTTACCTGTTCTCACTAATCTATGAGTCAGGTGGTGTGTGTGTGTGTGTGTGTGTGTGTGTGTGTGTGTGTGTGTGTGTGTGTGTGTGTGTGTGTGTGTGTGTGTGTGTGTGTGTGTGTGTGTGTGTGTGTGTGTGTGTGTGTCCCTTCCTCCTCCTCCTCCTCCTCCTCCTCCTCCTCCTCCTCCCATACCTATCTAACCCTTCCCATCCGAACCTATGCTCCTCCCCTTCCTTCCCTTCCCTTCCTACCTCCCTCTCCCTGTTCTTCTACCTTTCCTCCTCTTCCTCCTTTACTCTTTTTCCTTTCTTCTCTGTTCCCTATTCCTTTTTTCGCTACTCTTCTCCCTTCTTCCTCTTTTTCTCTGGCTCCTTTCTCTAGTTAATCTTCACCCTGTACTTTCTTCTCTACACTTATTTCTCTTTCTTTTCTTCTCTTGTTCCTCTCTTCCGTTTTCATTATTCCTATCTTATACTATCTTCCCTTATTCTCCAGCTATCATCTCTCCTCTCCTTCCTTCCCCTCCTTACCGCCCTCTTCCCCTTCCTATCCTCTCTACCTTACCTCCCTTCCCTCCCTCCTCCCTTCTCTCTCTCCCTTCCTGGACATTTGCTGTTTGACTTTACCTGTTCCTCTCATTATCATACCTGTGCTTACCTTACTGTTTCTAGAGATAAGTAATGCGGCCGAAAACAAAATATATAAAGAAGGTATTTGTTTTCTTTATTGTTGTTTTTTTTATTTTATTTTCTTTAAAGAGTTAATTTGTAGGGTATTTTCTGGTTTGTGTTTTTTTTTTATTTTTTATTTATTTATTTTTTCATTTGGGAAGATCAGCTAAGGACAAAAAGATGATGTTGAAATGTTTGTTTTGTTGTCAGTATTGCATTTGAGAGAGAGAGAGAGAGAGAGAGAGAGAGAGAGAGAGAGAGAGAGAGAGAGAGAGAGAGAGAGAGAGAGAGAGAGAGAGAGATTACAAGCAGGACAAGTTAGATTTCCTGTACAATATTTTTACATTCACGATTTCTTTGATTCTGGAGGGAAAAATTCAATGAACATGGAATACAACTGAACAACGAATAGACAACCTGCAGCAGAATGTCACAAAAGCCATGTAAACCTATTACCAAAATGAACACGGAAATAATAGAGAGAGAGAGAGAGAGAGAGAGAGAGAGAGAGAGAGAGAGAGAGAGAGAGAGAGAGAGAGAGAGAGAGAGAGAGAGAGAGACCTCATAACACTGTGGTCTTGTCTCATTATTCGCAGCTGAGAGAAGAACGAATAAGAGGAGGAGGAGGAGGAGGAGGAGAAAGAAGAACATCAAGGGGAGGAGGAGGAGGAGGAGGTAAAAGAAGAAAAATTATCGGTATATGACAGAGTAATTATTATAAAGACAGAAGGAAGGTTCGTCGTCCAATGATTAAATAGAAAAGGATTTAAATTTTTACCTGGGAACACTTGAGCCAGAAGAGTACACCGCCACGCCATCTGGACTCGGCTTTTAATGAAGGCTTTTTTCCATTTAATTGTAGGCCTCCCGCACGCCGTGAATGGCCGCCCCGTGTAAACCTATTCACTGATGGACGTTGTGTGGCTGCGAGTAAGTTGTCACAGCCCCTCCCCTTCCCCTCTACAGACTACCATAACTGCTACACCGTCTTAACTACCATATATTACCTGCTTTAGTCTTTCTTTCATTGTATGTCTTTTTTTTTTTTTAATTGGTATTCTTGTGTTAAGGTTGTGTTTTGCTTTGCCTCGTTTGTATTGTTGTTGTTGTTGTTGTTGTCTCGTGAAGTGATTTATTTATTTATTTTTTATTTTAAAAGTATTTTCACTGGTTTTCTGTCTTTTCATGAATAATATTGTATGCATTTGTCTCCCTTTTCTATTCTAGGGTTGAGTTTCTTCGTTTACAATATTAGCATCCTTTGAAAAAAAAATCTAAGTGAAAAGCATATCACAGTAGTTGGGGAAAAATTCTTAAAACTACATTTTTTTCAAAACATTTAACGTAGGTACAAAGAGTACAAAACCTGTACAAAAAGTAGAAAAAAACATTTCCGATGAAAATTTTTTTTTATCTAATGTTACAGATGACTGAATTATGAAACGCAGAAGAGGAATACTTATATAAAATGTATATATGAATGGAAAAAAATGTGTATTCTACGTGTCGTAATTTTTTAATAAACATTAAAATATGATTTTTATCTCAGCCGTTCTCCAGAAAACTCAAGTCTATTTTACATATGTAAAATGGTTCTTTTATAAGTGGAAAACATATCACAGTAGTTAGGGAAAAATTCATAAAATGAAAATTTTTTCAAAATATTTAACGCAGGTCCGGACCTGTTCAAAAAATTGAAACACATTTTCCGATGAAAATTTTATATGTAATGTTACAGATGATTGAATTATGAAATGCAGAAGAGAAATACTTATATAAAATGTATATATGAATGGAAAAAATGTGTATTCTACATGTCATAATTTTTTTTATAAACATTAAAATATGATTTTTATCTTAACCGTTCTCCAGAAAACTCAAAAGTCTATTTTTCTTATATAAAATGGTTCTTTTATATGTGAAAATCATATGAGAGTAGTTGGGAAAAAATTCTTAAAATAAAAATTTTTTGAAGATTTTTAACGCAGGTCCGGACCTGTACAAAAAATTGAAAAAAAAATTCTGATGAAAATTTTTTATCTAATGCTACAGATGATTTAATTATGAAATGCAGAAGAGGAATACTTATATAAAATGTATATATGAATGAAAAAAATGTGTATTCTTTGTGTCGTAATTTTTGAATAAACATTAAAATATGATTTTTTATCTAAACTGTTCTCCAGAAAACTCAAAAGTCTATTTTACATACGTAAATTGGTTCTTTTATAAGTGAAAAACATATGACGCTAGTTAGGGAAGAATTCTTAAAATTTAGATTTTTTTTTCAAAATTTTTAAGGCAGGTCCTTTACAAAAAATTGAAAAAAATTTTTTTCGATGAAAATTTTATATGTAATGTTACAGATGATTAAATTATGAAATGCAGGAGAGGAAAACTTATTTAAAATACATATATGAATGGAAAAAATGTATATTCTACGTGTCGTAATTTTTTGTATAAACATTAAAATATGATTTTTATCTCAACCGTTCTCCAGAAAACTCAAAAGTCTACTTTACATATGTAAAATGGTTCTTTTATAAGTGAGAAACATATGACAGTAGTTAGGGAAAAATTCTTTGAATTAAAATTTTTTTAATATTTTTAACGCAGGTCCGGACCTGTACAAAAAATTGAAAAATATTTTCCGATGAAAATTTTTAAACTAATGTTACAGATGATTGAATTATGAAATGCAGAAGAGGAATACTTATATAAAATGTAGATATGAATGGAAAAAATCTGTATTGTAAGTGTCGTAATTTTTGTATAAACATTAAAGTATGATTTTTATATTAACCGTTCTCCAGAAAAATCAAAAGTCTATTTTTCATATGTAAAATGGTTCTCTTATAAGTGAAAAACATATGACAGTAGTTAGGGAAAAATTCTTAAAAGTTAAATTTTTTGAAAATTTTTAACGCAGGTCCGGACCTGTACAAAAAAAATTGAAAAAAATGTTTCAATTAAAATTTTTCATCTAATGTTACAGATGATTGAATTATGAAATGCAGAAGAGGAATACTTATATAAAATGCATATATGAATGGAGAAAATGTGTATTCTATGTGTTGTAATTTTTGTATAAACATTAAAATATGATTTTTACCTCAACCACTCTCCAGAAAACTCTAAAAACTATTTTACATATGTATAGTGGTTCTTTTATAAGGGAAAAACATATCACAGCAGTTAGAGAAAATTTCTTAGAATTAAATTTTTTTCAAAATTTTTAACAAAAAATTGTAAAAAAAAAAAAAATTCCGATGAAAACTTATTTTATATAATGTTGTAGGTGATTGAATTTTGAAATGCAGAAGTGGAATACTTATATGAAATGTATATGTGAATGAAAAAAATGTTTATTCTATGTCGTAATTTTTGTATAAACATTGAAATAAGACTTTTATCTCAATCGTTCTCCAGAAAACTCAAAAGTCTATTTTACATATGTAAAATAGTTCTTTTATAAGTGAAAAATATATCTCAGCAGTTAGGGAAAACGTCTCTTGTAGTGTTGTTTGGTGTGTTGTGTGTTGTGCTTGGTTAGACAGATATGCGCAGATAGAAAACAGAGAAAACAGATAGGGATAGAAAAAAGGAGATGTGTAGATATAAAATAGATGTGAAGCTGGGAGAAAAAATAAAAAAGAGATATGCAGAGACGAAGCAGAAGGGAACAGAGTAAAAGCAATATGTAGAGACAAAACAGAGTGAGAGAAACAGATAAAAAGAAATATGCAGACATGAAATTTACACACACAAAAAAAAAGCTAAACATAAAAAGAGACAAAACAGAGAAAAAGACAAAATATAAGATAAACAGATATAAAAAACAGATAAAATAGAGAAACAGATAAAAAGAGACTAAACAGACAAAAACAAACAGATATGCAGATACAGAACAGAAAGAAAACAGAGAGAAGCAGAGACAAAACAGACAAAGCACAGACAAACAGAGACAAACACAGACAAAGAGAGACTCCTCCCCTTCGCGTCTAATTGTGTCACTTTGTCGCACTAGCAAATATCTTCCGTGCCATTCATTTCTCTTTTTTTTTCCTTTTTCCTTCTCCTCCTCGTTCTCATTTGTCTGTGTACCTCATTCTCCTCTTATTGTCCTTTATTTTTATCTCCTCAACTTCCATCTTTCTTCGTCTTCTTCTTTTCGTCTTTTCGCATTCTTCATCTTTTAACTTCTTTGCTTTTCCTTTTTTTTTTTATAATTTTTCCCTCTTCTTGTTTGGGTGCTCTTGTTTTTGTCCTTGTTTTCGCTTCATTTTCCTCCTCCTCTTCTTCCTTTCTTCTTCTTCTTCTTCTTCTTCGTCTTCGTCTTCTTCTTCTTCATTTTCCTCTTCTTCTTCTTCTTCTTCTTCTTCTTCTTCTTCTTCTTCTTCTTCTTCTTCTTCTTCTTCTTCTTCTTCTTCTTCTTCTTCTTCTTCTTCTTCTTCTTCTTCTTCTTCTTCTTCTTCTTCTTCTTCTTCTTCTTCTTCTTCTTCTTCTTCTTCTTCTTCTTCTTCTTCTTCTTCTTCTTCTTCTTCTTCCCAACTCCTCATTTTTCTTGCCCCTCCTCATTTCTCCTCCTCTCTGGTTTCACTTAGCCAAAAAGAAAGGAAAATAGAAAGGAGAGAGAGAGAAAAAAAAAAAACGAACTTTCTTTAAAACTTAGAACTCAGCACCTGTTTAAGAGAGAGAGAGAGAGAGAGAGAGAGAGAGAGAGAGAGAGAGAGAGAGAGAGAGAGAGAGAGAGAGAGAGAGAGAGAGAGAAATATACCATCACACTGTACTTTGTCAATAGAATAAATTACAAACAAAACGAAAACACGCAAATTTAACCACCAGAAGTAACAAAAACGAAAAAAAAAAAATCTTACGAAAAAAAATAAATAATAGTAATACTAATAATAATAATAATAATAATGATAATAGTAATAATAATAATAATAATAATAATAACCACCATAATAATTTTTTTCTCAGTATTTTTTTGGCTGA
>NC_087196.1:7995857-7998357 GCF_035594125.1 Scylla paramamosain | reverse complement strand
CCAGTGCCTCTGTTTAAACATGCATAGGGCTTCCTGCCTCATAACCACCAGGCGACATCTGGTTGCAACCCTTCCCCCTCCTGACCTCTCCTGTCTTTGCTCCCTCATCTGTTCCCCTCCCCTTACCTGGTCCGTTCTCCCTACTTCACCTGTCCCCTGGCCCCCTCTTCACCTGTCTCCACCTCTCCACCTTTCCCCGGCTTTCCTTCTCCCCTCCTTACCTGTCTCCGCTCCCCTCCTCCCCCCACCTTGTCTATAATGTTCACTCTCCTCCCATCTTCACTGGTAATTTTCTTGATATTTGATAATTTTCATTTGTTCTTCCTTTTCCATCTTTTATGTAACCTGCTTCAATTATTTCGTCCTGTTTCTCTATTCTTCCAGTCATTTGCCTCTCATTCTCCCTTCATTTGTTGCGTTTTCGACGTGTGTTTCTCATCTCTCTTCTCTTCTCTTCTCTTTAAATCATTCTTCTCTCCTCTGCTCTTCCTCTTCTCTTCATCATCCTTTCCTTTCCTGTGTCATTCATCATGTTATTCGTCACTCGCCTTTTATTCTCATCCTTATCTCGTCTTTCTCTATCTCATCTACTCTATTTTCTTATATATTCTACAAATTGTTTCATTTTCCTCTTACTTCTTCTAGTTATAATTTTCCTCCTCTATTTTATCACATAATTGCTTGTTTCTGTGTTTTGTATATTAAGGTAACAATTTTCTTCCGTTTGTCTCCCTCCTTTCCCCCTTTTTGTCTCCCTGTCTCTCTCCTTTCCTCCTCTCAGAATCCTTTTCCTTTTTCGCTGTATTGACGGATCAAGTTCGCTTCTCTGTTCATAGTGTGGGTTCGAATCCCTCCGTGTTTGCTTTGTTTGCTTTGATCTTGTGTGTTTAATCTCTTGTTTGCTTTCCCTGTTCATTTAGCGTCCGTTTCTTGTGTGTTTCTTTGTTTTTCATTTATTTTTTTTCCTGTTTATATTTTGTTTTTGTTGGGTTGAATATTTTTTTCTGAATTATTTTGTTTTCCTTTGTTTTATTCATCTTTTTTTTGTTGATTTGTTTGTTGTTTGGTGTTTTATTCCGCTTTTTCTTTGTCTTTTTGTTTGTATTGTTTTATCACACACACACACACACACACACACACACACACACACACACACACACACACACACACACACACACACACACACACACACACACACACACACACACACACACACACACACACACACACACACACACACACACACACACACACACACACACACACACACACACACACACACACACACACACACACACACACACACACACACACACACACACACACACACACACACACACACACACACACACACACACACACACACACACACACACACACACACACACACACACACACACACACACACACACACACACACACACACACACACACACACACACACACACACACACACACACACACACACACACACACACACACACACACACACACACACACACACACACACACACACACACACACACACACACACACACACACACACACACACACACACACACACACACACACACACACACACACACACACACACACACACACACACACACACACACACACACACACACACACACACACACACACACACACACACACACACACACACACACACACACACACACACACACACACACACACACACACACACACACACACACACACACACACACACACACACACACACACACACACACACACACACACACACACACACACACACACACACACACACACACACACACACACACACACACACACACACACACACACACACACACACACACACACACACACACACACACACACACACACACACACACACACACACACACACACACACACACACACACACACACACACACACACACACACACACACACACACACACACACACACACACACACACACACACACACACACACACACACACACACACACACACACACACACACACACACACACACACACACACACACACACACACACACACACACACACACACACACACACACACACACACACACACACACACACACACACACACACACACACACACACACACACACACACACACACACACACACACACACACACACACACACACACACACACACACACACACACACACACACACACACACACACACACACACACACACACACACACACACACACACACACACACACACACACACACACACACACACACACACACACACACACACACACACACACACACACACACACACACACACACACACACACACACACACACACACACACACACACACACACACACACACACACACACACACACACACACACACACACACACACACACACACACACACACACACACACACACACACACACACACACACACACACACACACACACACACACACACACACACACACACACACACACACACACACACACAC
>NC_087196.1:7978357-7990857 GCF_035594125.1 Scylla paramamosain | reverse complement strand
GGAAAATTTTGCGTCAAGTCACGGTAAAGACAACTTAAAAGTTAGGGAAACACACACACACACACACACACACACACACACACACACACACACACACACACACACACACACACACACACACACACACACACACACACACACACACACACACACACACACACACACACAGGACTGTCTCAACATTCACTGATGTATTGATTCCGCTCCTGCTTAAAGGATACTGCAGAAACGCTACACCTAAACGTCCTTCTTTATATTTCCTGCTCCCTACAAGGTCCCTGCAAGGTCTCAATCACCTTCTGCGTTTTCTATCTACCTGGTTTCTATCTATCGTTCCTCCAATATCGAGTCTTTATATCAACTTTCCTCCTTTTGTTTTCGTTCTTATTTCATCTCCCGGTTTTCTATTTTGGTTTCTGTTCGGTTTCATTATTTCGTGTTTGTTTATTCAGTTACTGTGTTCGTTTGTATTTGGTTTCTATTTTTATTTTACTGTTAACGTTTGGTCTCTTCTTTGGTTTCTATCCGAGGCTTGGATTCGAAGAGGAGCAAGAGCAACAGGAAGAGGAGGAGGAGGAGGTGGAGAAGGTGGAGGTGGTGGTGGTGGTGGAGGAGGAGGTGGAGGAGGAAGGAAAAAAAAGATAGTTGAGAAAGTGCAATACGAAGTTGAGGAGAGAGAGAGAGAGAGAGAGAGAGAGAGAGAGAGAGAGAGAGAGAGAGAGAGAGAGAGAGAGAGAGAGAGAGAGAGTCATACGAACGAACGAGAGAATATGGAGGAGGATCGATAAATACCAAGAAACCGACAGAAGAGAGAGAAGAGAGAACATGAGAGAGGAGGAGGAGGAGGAGGAGGAGGAGGAGGAGGAGGTGGAGGAGGAGTAGTAGGAGGAGGAGGAGGAGGAGGAGGAGAGGCAAAGAGGACAAGGTGTGACAGAAGAAACGGAGTGAAAGTGAACTAGACGAGGAGGAAGAGCAGGAGGAGGAGGAGGAGGAGGAGGAGGAGGAGGAGGAGGAGGAAGAAGAGGAGGAGGAAGACCTGTATCGCTCATATTTCGCGTCTTTCAGTTTTGCTCCGCCGGTCAGTAATTTACAAGCAAGGCCAAGGGACGCGGCACGGAGCGAAACATTTTGAAACACAGCGAAGAGACAGCGGTCACTCCTCCCGCCCCTGCCCCCCGCTCCTCCACCTCCACCACCACCTCTACAAGTCCTGCGCACACTACCTCCACCACCACCACCACCACCACCACCACCACCTACTCTCCCCCCCGCTCCCTGCCGCCTCTCCCTCGCCGCCGATGCACTTCGTCATCACGTAATCAGAAAAGATGAGTTTTTCCTTCCCTTTTTTTTCGTTCGGGGAAACACCAGTGGAGGGAAAAGTGGAATGTGGATAGCAGTGTGGCGCGGACTGGCAGCCTCCACCTCCCGCTACCCACGCGCCACCACCTGCGACGCGGCCATCACCTCTCATTGGTGTATTGGAAACCGATCGCTTCTTGTTATTGGTCGATACCCGCTGATCGGCTCGCTGATTGGCTGGCACAGTGCCGAAGCGCGCCTGTCAATACTTGCCGATCGGTGTCGCCGCCCCAATCACGTCTTTTTGACTTGGCAACGGGAAACTAGGTCGCCGAGACGCCCTCCCATTGGCCACGCGAGAGGAAATCAATCACCTGGATTCTCCCAACCTGCCAGCTCACGACGCTACGGCGGAAGGACGGAAGGCGCGGAGGGAGAGGAGGGAGAGAGCGATGCACCGACTCCTGCTGGGGGGAGGCGGATGATAATTAGGCGGCTGAGGGAGGCGCTGCAGGGGAAGGAATGGTGGAGGGAAGATGGAGGAACGACAGGCGAAGGCGGTGAAGGAAGGCAAGTGGAAGGAAGGAAGGAGAGACTGACGGAGTAGGATCTGAAAGGTGGAGTTGGCAGGTGTCACTATTGTGGATCAGGGGAGAGAGAGAGAGAGAGAGAGAGAGAGAGAGAGAGAGAGAGAGAGAGAGAGAGAGAGAGAGAGAGGTCCTATCAACCTTGGTAAAATATTGGCATTAGATATGCAAAGTACGACAGGTTAATTAGAAATCCATTAATTCTGATGAAAAATCTGGAAAATTTTGGCTTATTTGTCTATTCATCTCCCTGTCTATTTGTGTCTGTCTATCCATCCGCTTATCTAGTTATATCTATCTATTTATCTATCTACTTATCTATCTATCTATCTATCTATCTATATCTATTTATCAGTCTGTGTTGAACCCCTAATTTTTTTTTTTTTTTTTTTTGTGTGTGTGTGTATGTATGTGTGTGTGTGTGTGTGTGTGTGTTTGTTTAAGTATAAGTATTAATCGGTTTATTTTTTCATGTCTTCATAGTTATCTTACATTTGTCTTTACTTATTACAGACCGCACGATTAAAAAGATTGAATTTCATGCGATAAAGATAATTTTCGTCTCGTTCACAGTAAAGGAGGAGGAAGAGGAGGAGGAGGAAAGGAAGCCCAGTAGTTTCCTTGCTATTTCAAGGGAATCCAGAACATCCTCTTGTGTGTGTGTGTGTGTGTGTGTGTGTGTGTGTGTGTGTGTGTGTGTGTGTGTGTGTGTGTGTGTGTGTGTGTGTGTGTGTTGAGGTATACAGATGTAAGTCTTGTCGTACACACAGGCCAAGTTGCAAACTCCAGCCGCGCCTTTCACGTACAAACTGCTGGATGGGAAGGGCGGATCACGTGACTCACCTACACGCACATACATACATACAAACGTGATACATACATACATACATACATACATACATACATACATACATACATATACATAAACATATTTACCTATACATATGCATAAGGAGATATTACAGACACACACACATACACACACACACACACACACACACACACACACACCAAAATAACCCTCTTTTCTCTATTCTCTATCCATTCCTTTTACAACTTGAATATACATCACATAGACAAATAGGTGAACACACACACACACACACACACACACACACACACACACACACACACACACACACACACACACACAGGTGCACGTAACACCTCAAGAGCAGGTGAGAGGGTTCGAGCACACAGGTGTTTAGCTCATTAAGTCTTCTGAAAGCAGAGGTGAGGCCGTTCAACCTTCGTGTTCAGCGAGTTAACAGAAACACTTTAATTCGTTCGCGACGTGATTCTGTACCTGGCGAGGGAGGGAAAGGTGTGAAGGTGTGGAGGAAGAATGTGTGGAGGGGTGGAGGGAAGGAGAGATGGAGGGAGGGAGAGTGGAGAGAATTTGAGGGACGGAGGGATGAGGGAACAAAATCAGAGGAAAAATAGGAAAGGTGGGTGGAGGAATAGAATGAAAGGAGGAAAGATAGGATATATGGAGGGATGAAACGTGGAGGAAAGAATTTGTGGAGGGATGGAGGGAAAACCATGGGAGAGGTGAGGGAAATAAATCAGAGGAAAGAATAGAAAAGGAGGAGAAAAGATAGAAGAATTGATAGATTAAGGAGAGGAGTGGGAAAAGAAGTAGAGAGAGAGAGAGAGAGAGAGAGAGAGAGAGAGAGAGAGAGAGAGAGAGAGAGAGAGAGAGAGAGAGAGAGAGAGAGTACTTTGCTACCTCACAGCGGAATGCATTAAAACTTTGTCATTTGCTTTGAGGAATTCTCAGTCCACTATTGTTCGTGCCTGTCAAAGTTGGATAGACCATCTGTATAGTGGTGGCCATAACTTAGGTGCCTGTGGCCGGAAAAGATTTGTGTGTGTGTGTGTGTGTGTGTGTGTGTGTGTGTGTGTGGTCATTATATGTGTGTGTGTGTGTTTGGCATATTTTATCACCACCGCTTCCTTGTTCCCTGCTTAGCGTTTGCGTGTGTGTGTGTGTGTGTGTGTGTGTGTGTGTGTGTGTGTGTGTGTGTGTGTGTGTGTGTGTGTGTGTGTGTGTGTGTGTGTGTGTGTGTGTAATATTTGCGTCTCAACATAACTAAATATATGTAAAAAAGCGGACATTAACGGTTCTTACACACACACACACACACACACACACACACACACACACACACACACACACACAGGTAGATAAACAAGGTGTCATTATTCCAAGCTAATTCACGAAGGTACACACACACAAACACACACTGCACATTTATTTTTCCCACCACAGCAGTTGCAAGAGAGAGAGAGAGAGAGAGAGAGAGAGAGAGAGAGAGAGAGAGAGAGAGAGAGAGAGAGAGAGAGAGAGAGAGAGAGAGAGAGAGAGAGAGAGAGAGAGACCTACCTAACTGCCTACCTGCCAACCAACCCGAGCACTCCCTCCCTAGTATTCTTAGCCCCTTGTAACCCAGCTTAGTACGGCCAGCTCAAACAAGGATACTCAGAAGACGATAAAGCAGTGGTTATGTTCCTAAGGGCATTAACACAGGATTAAACTCTGGCTGTCGTAAAGATGTTTTTGACAGATTTAATGTTTCAAGATGTTTCCTGCAAGTAATGTTTAGCAAGGGTAACATATATACCATTTTACATAATTTCCCTTCTCCTCCTGCGTTTTCATACGAGAATGTTTAATCCACTCCTTCCTCCTCCTCCTCCTCCTCCTCCTCCTCCTCCTCCTCCTCCTCCTCCCCTGCGTGCTCCTTCTCCCTACCTTTTCATCCTGTCCCACCTTCCTCCTCCTCCTTCTCGTCCTACTTCTCCTTTTGCTTTCTCTCTTATTTCTTTCTTTGTCTTATTCTTGATCTTCTTGTGTTTTGTTTTTTGTGTGTTTTTGTTTAGTTTTGTATAAGAGATGATTGTAAAAAAGGGAAAAGCAAATAAAAATATACAAATAAAAAAAAAGAAGAAGAAAAAGAAGAAGAAGAAGAAAAATAACAGGAACAAGAACAAGAAAGAAGAGACATAAGATCAACAAGGAGGAAAAAAAAATGGAAAAACAGAAGACCAAAACAAGTCACACAGTCAAGAAAGAGGAAAGTAAGAGAGGAAAAAACTCTTGTCCTCCTCCCGCTGTGGAGAGAGGAGGAAAAAATCGAAGGTGGAGGGAAAAATGGAGGGAAAACTCTACACACCTGTCCAGAGAGAGAGAGAGAGAGAGAGAGAGAGAGAGAGAGAGAGAGAGAGAGAGAGAGAGAGAGAGATTTTCAGTTTTGCTTATTTCTTTACAGTATTGGGAAAAATAAAACGAAAGAGGAATTAAAAGAATAAAAAAATACTAGAAAATGGACGGTAATTCAAGAAGCAGAGAGAGAGAGAGAGAGAGAGAGAGAGAGAGAGAGAGAGAGAGAGAGAGAGAGAGAGAGAGAGAGAGAGAGAGAGAGAGAGAGGATAATCTAGGGAACGATCGAACCCAGGAAGGAAGTTCGCGAGAGAGAGAGAGAGAGAGAGAGAGAGAGAGAGAGAGAGAGAGAGAGAGAGAGAGAGAGAGAGAGAGAGAGACACTAATCCTAAAAAAGTAATCACAAAACTCGCATCCTTTCTCCCAGTTCTTACTTTCTACATTGAAAAAAAGAGAAAAAAAAACGAAAAAATAAAAAAAGTATATCAACAACACTGGAAAAGAAAAAAAAAACGTATCAATAACATTCACAAGACCTTAAAAAAAACATCAGAAAATAAGGGAAGCTGCAAGAAGCCTTTACGTGTCAGTCCATTTAGAGAACATAACAAAACTCAGACAACAAGAACGTAGCATAACAAAAAAAAATTAACAACAACAACAAGAAAAAAAAACCTTAAAAAAAAAAACTAACAAAAAAACCAGCATAACAAGAACACTATAACAAGAACAGGGCATCACAAGACCCCAAGGGCATCACCTGCATGTCGCATTATTGGTTTTGTGATAAATTGCTCCTCCCGCGGCGATTCTCTCCATTAAGACCAGGAATTAAAAAAAAAAAGGAAGGAATTGAACATTTTACTCCCCTAAGGGTTTGGGAGATTTCTGTAAGGCGGGGAGGGTGAGAGGGAGAGTGAAGAAAGGAGGAGGAGGGTGGTATGAGAGAGAAAGAGGGAGAGGGAGGAAGAGAGAGAGAGAGAGAGAGAGAGAGAGAGAGAGAGAGAGAGAGAGAGAGAGAGAGAGAGAGAGAGAGAGAGAGAGAGAGAGAGACAGACCTATAAATAGACATACAGACAGATAGGTGAAGAAATTGAATATAACAAGATAGATGTATATAGATTTAGAGAGAGAGAGAGAGAGAGAGAGAGAGAGAGAGAGAGAGAGAGAGAGAGAGAGAGAGAGAGAGAGAGAGAGAGAGAGAGAGAAAGTAACTAGTGAAATGATGATGAAAACAAAAGAAGAACGTAAAGGTTAAGTAGACAAATGATAGAGGAAAAGAAAGAGAGAGAGAGAGAAAAAAAAAGCTGCAAATCTTTTAAGAGGAAAGAAAGAGGAACTTCTAATTAAAATGAGAAAGAAAGGAAAGGAGATGTTTCAAGGGGCAGGAAAGAATAGACACGAGAGGGAGAGAGAGGAAAAAAAAAAAAAAAACGAAAATAGCAAGAGAGGAAAGCTGATCTCACCATTATTATTATTATTATTATTATTATTATTATTATTATTATTATTATTATTATTATTATTATTATTGTGGTGTAATTTGTACCTGGCTGCAAATTACCTGTTCGCATTAAGTGGACACGAACAAAACGCTACAAGTCAGAGTTAATTAGGCACAAATACCTGCACTCACCTGTCCTAGAGAGAGAGAGAGAGAGAGAGAGAGAGAGAGAGAGAGAGAGAGAGAGAGAGAGAGAGAGAGAGAGAGAGATAACAGGGTGGGGCAAAATAAATCGTAGCTTCTCGACAGCATTGACAAAAAGCTAACATAATGCGAAGCGCCTATCTTTTGAGTGGCGAGATAAAGACACTCGTGAATCAAGCGTGAAAAAATTATCACGCTTCTTTGTGGCATCTTAAAGCGAGAGACAAAAAAAGTAGAGAAAATATACCAATAAATAACAATAAATCAAAGAGTAGATAAGATAGGGAAAGGCCAAAAAGGTGATAAATTAAGGTACAAAGTATAAACAAATCAAAGGTTGGATATTGTACGTAAATATTGTAAATTTAGTGATGGGTTTTCATTGGTGATGGTTTAATATACAAGAATATGTATTGATAAGTGAGAAATGGGAATATATGTAGATGGGAAGTATATAGCAGGGAGGGAATGAGAGGAATAGGTGAAGGGGATAAAGATGATGAAATGGAAAGTCAAAAGATGATAAATATATGAATGTAAACAGTTTGAGAGATTAAAGGAAGACGAGGGAAAGAAAATGCATTGAGTTACTTGTTTTTTAAGACTTACTCATTTCCTTTGTCATTCCTTCCTTCCTTCATTCATTCATTCATTCATTCATTCAGTCAGTCAGTCAGTCAGTCAGTCAGTCAGTCATCCATTCACTCTCCCACTCACTCATCAGTCAGCCAGTGAATCAGTTTATCTCTCACCTCACCCACTTACCCATCCAGTTATTCAATCAGTCACTTGAGTCATCCATTCATCAGTCAATCAGTCAATCAGTCATCCAGCCACTTATTTAATCAGTCAGTCAGCCACTTACCCACCCAGTCACTTAGTCGTCAATTCAGTTAGTAAATCAGTCAGTAAGTCAGTCAACCAGTCAGCCACGTACACACACACACACACCAGCACTCAGCACTCACCTGGCGTAGCGGGAGGCAGCAACACTAAGGCGGGACGTGAAGGTAATGCATAAATAGATCAATATAATACATGAGGCCAGACGGTACGGACAGCCTGCAGCTTTAACACTTCGGTTCGACGCGCTCTGTGAGGGGTGACGGCTGGGAGGAGAGGAGGAGGAGGAGGAGGAAGAAGAGGAGGAGGAGAAGGAGGAGGAGACGTGTGGGGAAAAGGGAGGGTAGTGATTTTAAGGGAACTGCAAGAAAGAGAAGGGAGTGGAAAAGGAGGAGGAGTTGGAAGAGGAAAAGGAGGAGGAATAGGAAACGGGAAGAGAGAATTGTGAGGTTTGGTACAAGGAAGGGAGGGGAAAATAGGGAAAATGAAGGGAAAGTCAAAAGAGAAACAACTTAGGTATAGAGGGGGAAAAAAAAAAAGAGGAGGAAAGATGTGGTAACCGTTTTCCTCACTGGGGTGCATGCATCTAAGGGGAAACTATGATATTATTGGTTTTCACAGAAGAGGAAACTTAGCTTGGGTTTTTCCTTGGCATTTACTTCAGAAAATTGTAAAGGACACGAAAACAGAATAAGAAAAGTTACAAGAATTCTGTAATAAGTCGAATGAAAGTGTACATGTAACCGTGAGGTATTCAAATGTAATAGTAGTAGTAGTAGTAGTAGTAGTTATAGTGAATAATCAGTATTTTTCATCATTTCAGGCAAAAAATATTGACTTAAATGAAAAAAATAAGTACTGGAAAGAAAAACAAGTAGATACAAAATAAAATTAAATGTATATGAATAATAGGGAAACAAATTAGCCTCTCTCTCTCTCTCTCTCTCTCTCTCTCTCTCTCTCTCTCTCTCTCTCTCTCTCTCTCTCTCTCTCTCTCTCTCTCTCTCTCTCTCTCTCTCTCTCTCTCTCTCTCTCTCTCTCTCTCTCTCTCTCTCTCTCTCTCTCTCTCAACCCAAAAAAATAATTAATACTCATTGGAATTAATTACCTGCCCGTGTTACCTAGGTGTAAATTATTTGCTACACTCAGAAAGGCAGTCACACGGACACACTTCCTTCCTCTCCCTCTCCCTCTCCCCCTCTCCCTCTCTCTCTCTGTGCCTGTCATCACTTTTATTACTTTCTTTTTCTATTTGTGGTGATTCTTTTTGTGTGTGTTTGTGATTCTCTCTCTCTCTCTCTCTCTCTCTCTCTCTCTCTCTCTCTCTCTCTCTCTCTCTCTCTCTCTCTCTCTCTCTCTCTCTCTCTCTCTCTCTCTCTCTCTCTCTCTCTCATTATCTCAGTTGTCTTTTATCTTTTTCTTTGTTTTTATTTACTCTTTATTCTCTAATATAATTTTGTTGTCGCTTACCACTGTTTCTCCTCCTCCTCCTCCTCCTCCTCCTCCTCCTCCTCCTCCTCCTCCTCCTCCTCCTCCTCCTCCTCCTCCTCCTCCTCCTCCTCCTCCTCCTCCTCCTCCTTCTCCTCCTCCTATTCTCTTTTGTCCTCATCTTCATCTCTCTATTTCCTCTTGCTTGTTGTCATAGTCCCTCCTCCTCCTCCTCCTCCTCCTCCTCCTCCTCCTCCTCCTCTTCCTCCTCCTCCGCCTCCTCCTCCGCCTCCAGCTAACACAGGAGCCACATACAATGACATCATAAACCTTTACAACGAAATTAGCGTCACTACTCACGGTGGCAATACAACCAACACTATATTGGAACCGAGGGGAAAAAAGGGAAGGGAAAGTTAAGGGAGGAAAAATCTTGGGCGTGTTTATTCGTTTCCCTTAACCTATGCAAGTATTTAAGTAAACATGGATAAGTAAAAAGAAAGTGGTGTCTTTCTTACGTGTGTGTGTGTGTGTGTGTGTGTGTGTGTGTGTGTTTTAGTGAAAGTAAAGAAAAAGTAATGTAAAATGTTGCTTAAAATTTTCAATCACAAAAACTGGAGGGGTTTGGGAGAGAAAATGTTCTTACCTCCTTCTTTCTCTCCAATTTTATCCCTGAGAGAGAGAGAGAGAGAGAGAGAGAGAGAGAGAGAGAGAGAGAGAGAGAGAGAGAGAGAGAGAGAGAGAGAGAGAGAATAAAGAAACCATCAAAAGAAAGAGGCTTAAGAAAGATTGAATAGGTAATACAGGACAAGTGGAATGAATGATAATAAGAGAGAGAGAGAGAGAGAGAGAGAGAGAGAGAGAGAGAGAGAGAGAGAGAGAGAGAGAGAGAGAGAGAGAGAGAGAGAGAGAGAGAGAGAGAGAGAGAGAGAGGAGGAAAAAAGTGCACCATTCCTGGAAATGAAGCTAAATCTAAATGTTAAATTGAAATGTTAACAAAATGAGAACCTTGCTCGGGTCTGAAATAATCCTAAATGATCCAACAGCTAGGAAACCTCCCCACCCTCTCCCCTCACCCCCTCACCCTTCATCCTACCCCATCACCCCCTCACCCCACCGTTCTCCCCGTCAGCAGTATGTTTCACGGCAGCTCGGAAGGCGGGAGGAGGAAGGAAAGGAGAGAGGCAGAGGGAGAGAGGCAGAGAATAAAAAGTGCGAAGTGGAATGGAATTTTTAAGAATATCAACCGCTTATTACTTTGTCCTCCTTGAAGGCATCAGCAGGAGACGCGGCAGGAGTGTGGTGCCCTTGGAGTCCTGCAGGAGGCCTTGGGAAGTCCTGGCAAGGCGGGGAAAAAGGCGCGCGGTCCGGGAGGGGAAAGAGAAACGCAATGTTCTTAAACGGGCGTCTGGGAAAATTTATTTGGACCTTTACTCGTAGGCGCTAGCGGCTTTCCCGTATCTCAAAGTCAGTGATAGAATTAATAATTTATCAGAGCGGGCGGCGGCGGCTCCAGCGGGGTGATATCGTATGGAATATTTAGTTTCCCCCGGTGTATCTTACTTCCTTTGTGTCGTGTGTGAAAAGTGAGTATTGTTTTCGGCCGCGCCTCCCCCCTCGTTGTCCCGCTTGTCTCAGAAGGGAATGTCGCCGTTTTGCTGCTACGGAGAACTCTGTTTATCCCGCGGGAGAGGAATGGTGTGTGTGTGTGTCTCTGTGTATGTGTGTGTCTGTGTGTGGATTATGGGTGGAGTGCAGGCGTGGAACCATGATACGAATTTAAACATATAATCAGTAAGTTTTGTATTATGATTACTGTGTCTCTGTATTACTAAATCTATGATCAATAAAGTGTCTATCTATCTATCTATCTATCTGTGTATCTATTTTGTTACTAATATTCTCCACAGGTATATCCCAAGCACCTTCTCACCTGGTCAGAATAATATTTTCAATTTACACCATACCCTCTCTCTCCCTTTTCTAATCTATCACTTTCATTAACATTCCTCCCTGTTATTATTACTATTTTCCTTCACAAATATCATAAGACACTATGTTACATTCCTCGCTGTGTCTTTTCGCCCTTATTTGCATACGTGATTATTAGCATTATGTTCCCTTTGATTTATTGCGTGTCTCTTTATGTATATCTTTGAAAAGCAGGTGTGACGAGAGAGAGAGAGAGAGAGAGAGAGAGAGAGAGAGAGAGAGAGAGAGAGAGAGAGAGAGAGAGAGAGCGCTATATGCGTGGTGCCGCCTCTCTCTCTCTCTCTCTCTCTCTCTCTCTCTCTCTCTCTCTCTCTCTCTCTCTCTCTCTCTCTCTCTCTCTCTCTCTCTCTCTCTCTCTCTCTCTTGTACCGCATTAAACTACTCACTCGCCCAGAGACGAGGAAAGAGAATGGAGAGAGGGAGGGAAGGAGGGAGAGAGGGAGAGTGAAAAGTATATGGGAAGAGAGTGGAGGGGAGCAGGAGAAGTAGGAGGAGGAGGAGGAGGAGGAGGGCGAAATGGGAGAGAAGGGTTGTAAATAAATGGCATATGAAGGGTGAGGTAAGAATGAGAGAGAGAGAGAGAGAGAGAGAGAGAGAGAGAGAGAGAGAGAGAGAGAGAGAGAGAGAGAGAGAGAGAGAGAGAGAGAGAGAGAGAGAGAGAGAGAGAGAGCAAACACAGAGCCATTTGCGTGAATTACAAACCTCACTTCCCCAATCAACATAAAACACAACATTGAGAACACGAGTCCTAGATCAAGAAATCACATCACACGCAACACAGATAACAACCCGCAACAACTCCCTTTCAAAACACGCCGCCAGAAACACACAGCCTCCCAACACAACACACTAACAAGTCCCTGGGAAACAAACGATACCTAATGAAAACCTGAACGAGATGCAACGAAAAGCCACAGTGGAAGCTTCTGTACTATGCAAATTTCCTCTAATCATAAAGTTCACTGGCGGTAAAGCAACATCAACAACATCAGGAGTCACTAGCAGAACCTTGCAGCCAATCAGAACACACCTTTAGTACCAAGCTTCGTTTCTATTGGCCATTGGAGATCGAGGTTGCGTGAAATCAGACTGAACCTTCGAGAATCACTGAAATACACAGTTATAAACGTCTATAAATCGATGAAGATTAATATAGGGGAAGGAAAGAGACTGTGGTTCACATGAGGGTTCTGGGGACATAAATCAGGGCTAAGGACATGGGCTGGGGTGTTTTTTTTAGGGGTGAGGGGAGAGAGAGGGAGAGGGGAGAGAGGGAGAGGGGAGAGGAAGGAGGCCTATTCATGAGTGCTTTGGTGGTCTCAATATGCACTGATTATCCTGCTTCTCTCTCTCTCTCTCTCTCTCTCTCTCTCTCTCTCTCTCTCTCTCTCTCTCTCTCTCTCTCTCTCTCTCTCTCTCTCTCTCTCTCTCTCTCTCTCTCTCTCTCTCTGTGTGTGTGTGTGTGTGTGTGTGTGTGTGTGTATCTTGTATGATTTCTTACTTTTTTGTGTTTGTTCTCTTTGTCTGTTGTATGTCT
>NC_087196.1:7958357-7968357 GCF_035594125.1 Scylla paramamosain | reverse complement strand
TGGTTTTCTTTTGTATTTTTCTCCTTTCTTCTCTCTTCGCTACTTTATTTATTCTTTTTTTCTCTTTTGATATATCCTTCTTCCTTTCCTCGTCCCTCACTATTTACTCTTCTCTCTTCTTATTTTCTTTCATGTCCTTTTTTCTATTCTTCTCCTCCCCTCTCCCTTGCTTTCTCTTTTCTTCTCTCCCTCCTTCCGTCTCTCCCTCACTCATTTCTTTATTTTCTATCTCTGCTTATCCATCCTCTTTTCCTCTTCCTTCCTTCCTTCCTTCCTTCCTTCCTTCCTTCCTTCCTTCCTTCCTTCCTTCCTTCCTTCCTTCCTTCCTTCCTTCCTTCCTTCCTTCCTTCCTTCCTTCCTTTCTTTCTTTCTTTCTTTCTTATCATTGCATCCCTCTGTGTTTCTGTGTTCTCTCTGTCCTCTTTCTTTTTACACACACACACACACACACACACACACACACACACACACACACACACACACACACTCAATGTAGCTTACAAAACACATTTATTACTACAGACATAATGCAAAACTTAGATTCTTAATCCCTACAACACTTTAATATTCTATCCTTCGTTTCGTTCTTTTTTTCCTCCTTACAAAGAAAAATGCCGTTTTTTCCTCCACTTCCTCTTTCCTTCTATTTCTCCTCTCTTCTTTTCGTTTCCTCCCCTCCTTCTCTCTTTTCCTTCATTCATTCCCTCCATCGAAAAGGAACACACTTCTCTCAGCTTTTCCCTCTCCTTCTCTACCTTCCTTCATTCCTTTCCTCCATCTATAATGAATGTTCTTCCCTCCACACTTCCCTCCACCTATCCCTTCTTTCCTCCTCCTCCCCTATAAAGAACCCCTTTTCTTCACCCTTCCCTCCTCCTATCCCTTGACCCTTTCTTTCATCCTTTCCTCCCTTCTTTCCTTCCTTCTCTTAAACAAATCCTCCTTCTTTCAGCTGATCTTTCTCCCCGTCTCTCCTTCCTTCCCTCCTTCTTTTCCTTCACCCTTCGCTTCCCTCAACCTTCCCTCCCTCCTGCTGTAAAGAACACCATCCCCCCACCCGTCCCTCCTTCCCTCCCTCCCTCCCTGCCATGAGTAATACGCATGACAGACAAGAATCATGTTAAGCTCCAAGGATCTGTTCTTAACTGGCCTTCTCAGTATGTATGTTAATCATAGTAATGTTCTGAGGAGGGTAAGGTTTAGAAGTTCTGCTAAGTTTACGCTCCCCACATCACCTGCCCGTCTTAACGCACAGGTAGAAGGAGAGATTTACCTCCCCTTACCTTCCTTAACCTCCCTTTACCTCCATGTGCCTTCCTCCTTCACCTGGCGTACCGCAGGGAGAAAAATACCTTAGTACCTCCTTCATCTGCAGGAATTTAAGGCAGCTTGCAATGGCGAGTGGACGAAAGGTTTTAATTGCACAGGTGAAAGAGGAGGAGGGATTTATCGCCGGGTTATGGGAGGGAAGGGATCGAAGGGGAGTGAAAAGCGACGAAATGCTGTGAAAGTAGCGGCGGGAAGGCGGTGTGTGTCAGCGAGGTAATTTTCCTGTACACAACGTATCATTACAGCTGAATTTATTGACTATGAAACCGCTGACAAATTAGCAGAGAACTTACGGCTGTGTTCATTTGCTTGTTCTCTGTCCCCGCCACTCTTACCCTCCTTTCTGCTCCTCTTCTACTCTTCCTCCTTATTCGTCCTACTCTTCTATACCTACTCTTCCTTATTTCTCCTTTCTTCCCCTTTTTCGTTTCTTTTCTTCTCGTTTTCTGTCTTGGTTATTCTTACTTTTTTTTCTCTTCTCTTCTTCCTTATTCTCATTCCTTCCTTTATCTCATTTTTCCTTTCCTCTTCCTACTTCTTCTCTTTCGTTTTCTGTCTTTGCTATGTGTACCCTCTTTCCCCTCTTTTCCTCTCCTCCTTCTTTTCTTCCTTCTATCTACTTTTTGTACCTCTCCTCTCTGATGTTTTTTTTTTTCTTTCCTCTTACTTCCTCGTTTTTTTTCTTCTTCTTTATGTCTTTCCTTCTAAATATCTTCCGTTGTTTAGTTATTATCATTTTCACCATTATATCTCGTTCTGTCTCTTTATTTTTTTTCCTCCGTGTCTTTATTTGCAAATGTTTCTATTTTTCTTTTCCCTGAAGTTGAAAAGTGTCTGTGTTTTCATTTTGATCTTCCTCTATTTTTTTTACTTCTATTTTTTTTTTTTTATAATCTCCGTCTTGACATTTCCACTAAGCATCGTTATTATTTTACGTCTCGATTTTCGTTTCGACTTGATTATTTTTCACCTGTGCAAAAGGTGAAGTGAGAGAGAGAGAGAGAGGGAGTGTGTTCATGGGGTTTTCTGCCTTAGCTGTGTGTGTGTGTGTGTGTGTGTGTGTGTGTGTGTGTGTGTGTGTGTGTGTGTGTGTGTGTGTGTGTGTGTGTGTGTGTGTGTGTGTGTGTGTGTGTGTGTGTGTGTGTGTGTGTGTGTGTGTGTGACAAATCTAAACGAAAACAAAAAGGGGAAAAAAAGCAGAAATTCAGAAAAATACAAATGCGAAGATCAACAACAGAAAAAAGAAAGAGAAATAAAGAAAAAAAAAAGAGAAATTAAGAGAAGAAATAGCATAGAGCTTTTATATACCTAGCATTCTCTCTCTCTCTCTCTCTTCTCTCTCTTCTCTCTCTCTCTCTCTCTCTCTCTCTCTCTCTCTCTCTCTCTCTTCTCTCTCTCTCTCTCTCTCTCTCTCCTCTCTCTCTCTCTCTCTAGCATTGAGACATCATGCTGATTATCGCTCGGGCAAATATTTCGTGACTGACCAAAGAAAATTATAGACAAGACGTGTTGTTTGTTTTTCATAAAGATTCGTGCGTTCTCTCTCTCTCTCTCTCTCTCCTCTCTCTCTCTCTCTCTCTCTCTCTCTCTCTCTCTCTCTCTCTCTCTCTCTCTCTCTCCTCTCTCTCTCTCTCTCTCTCTCTCTCTCTCTCTCTCTCTCTCTCTCTCTCTCTCTCTCTCTCGTGTCGCCAAAGATCAAGATTGTGTTTTCTGTACCGTTTAGTGTGTGTGTGTGTGTGTGTGTGTGTGTGTGTGTGGTGTGTGTGTGTGTGTGTGTGTGTGTGTGTGTGTGTGTGTGTGTGTTTATGGCTTGAAATGGACTGGTATTTCTTTTATGGGATATAAATTACGTTTTTATAGTCTAGATTATTATGTTGCTGGGTGTAGGAATCGTACTCTAATAATAGTAATAATAATAATAATAATAATAATAATAATAATAATAATAATAATAATAATAATAATAATAATAATAATAATAAAGACACCAAGAGCAGTTTCAATTTCCTAAGTAGTGGCAGTAGCAGTTCCTTGTCTTCTCAAGCCACACACTTCCATTATCACCCCATTTACTACTGTGGGAACACGTGCAATGAACAAACGTTTGCTTCTATAGAACAAATCACAAACGTTTAGGCTCTCACACTCTCCTCGTTAAGACCTTTAGAACATCCAACACCATCCCCCCATACCTCCCTCCCATCCTCCCTTTCCGAACCGCCTAAAAGGGTTTCAGTCTGTGTTCTATATCAGTTGTTTGCATCTTTAGTTAAACCTCCCAGACAAATGGCAACTATGAACACGGTCTCAGCCATAATTGGACGCGTGTGTTTACTCAAGGGAGAGAAAAAACAGGCGGAGCTGCATCTGACTGCCAAATCGTATGGCCAAGGATGTCAATTTCCAAGAGCCAAGGACAGGGGTTGTATGAGGCGGGGAGGCGTGGCTGGCTGTTCTTCACTTGCATAAAGATTCACTAGCGTTTTTCTTTTTTTTTTTTCGTATTTTTTAATATTTTTTCTTGGTGTTTTCGTCTTTTTCTTGATTTTTTTTTTTCTTTATCGTGGGTTCTTCCTTTCTTTCGATGTGTTTTTGTGTGTTTGTATTTATGCTTGGTCTCCATGATGTGTGATGAGTGGGCGTTGTCCGTCAGAGAGAGAGAGAGAGAGAGAGAGAGAGAGAGGAGAGAGAGAGAGAGAGAGAGAGAGAGAGAGAGAGAGAGAGAGAGAATGAAAATGATACATGATAAGTAAGCTTTTTATGATTTTAAACTTTTACTCGCTAATCTGTCTTGTAATGCTAGAGAGAGAGAGAGAGAGAGAGAGAGAGAGAGAGAGAGGAGAGAGAGAGAGAGAGAGAGAGAGGAGAGAGAGGAGAGAGAGAGAGAGAGAGAGAGAGAGAGAGAGGAGAGAGAGGGGACAGGTATAGTTTGTCGCCGCCTCGAAGATGAGAGGGAAAGATTTAGCGACGAAATTTTTTAAGTCACACGAAAACATTTTGAGGAATTTCGTGTCTCTCTTATGATGGACGGAGGCGGTAGAGCGAGGTGGGATGAGGGTTGCCAGCTAGCGGCGGCCCGGACATTCCTTACCTTAATCCCCGCGTTACCTGTGTGAAAGGCAGCTATGTCTACCTGTACAGCCCTTCTACAGATACAGATGTTGCATTACCTACGCTCTCCCGCCTCGGAACAATAGCACCTTGCCACAATGGTACGGGATCGAATCGTTCTGGAGGTAAATAGACGTGGTAACCGCAGCGCCCTCTCGATTCTCCTTATCAGAGGATCCAATCTTGTGTGTTTTAACCCATTACTTCAAAGTTCAGCGCCTGCCTCCCACCATCGATGGATCCAAGAGCCTTTGTCCAGCTTAGGCGCCCCAAACACAAAGGAATCTATGAATAAAAGAATGAAGAATCAGAATTCCCTTAAAATCTCTTGTGGGTTTGAGATGTTTTGATATGAGTTCCAGGGAGTGCCCGAGAGAGAGAGAGAGTTCACCTGCACAGAGTTCACCTTCAGGTAACCCGTGTCCCAGGTGAGCTCCTCCTTGGGTGTATGTAGCCCTGAAATCTGAGGTGAAATCAAAAGTTAACAGGGAATATTGATATTACTCTTAGCGTTAAACTATGTGTCATAAACTGAATGTATATGAAGAAAATGGTAACTTTTTTTTTTTATTGCTGGCCATTAGGTGAAGCTGTGTCTATATGAAATGTCTTGTCCTTGAAAAAACTTAGTGTCTGGTATTTTTAAAGATATTCAGTGATCCCTTTCTTTTAACGGGCATGATGTTGTCCAGTGTTTGTCCCTGAGGAAAAAAATACTGTCTTGTTTCAGGAAAAAACGTTCATTCTTGGGGAAAAAAACTTGCTTTCTGTTATATTTCAAACATTAATTCAATGATCGTTTTCTTTTGTCAGAGGCTTAAAGGAAAAATGATTTACAGCTGAGGAAAAAATATTGTGTCTTGTAATGTCAATAAGAAATATTCACCCTTGAAAAATTTAGTGCCTGGTTTATTTTCAAAGGGCTAATTCAATGATCTTTCTTTCTTTTCGCAGGCATTAAGCGAAGTTGTGACGAAAGGAATTTGCTTTATTACTGTCTATTAAGTAAAGTTGTTAAATAAGAAATATTCATCCTTGAAAATATTAGCCTGGTATATTCCAAACATTAATTCACTGATCATTTTCTCTAACAGGCACGAAGGAAAAGTTGTGCCAAAATATATCGATCCACTTACGAAAAAAAAGTCAAAGATGAATTTCAGTGATTTCGCTGTGAAGTCTCGTACATTTCAGGAGGCAAAGTACGTGAGTCCGAAAGCAAAGTAAAAAGAGAAATTGTGTGAAGTAAACGAGTATGTGTTTTGCATGCCATGGAAAATTTTGTTTTTCATCTAATCAGACAGAGTGAATCTCGTGAGTGTCGTGTTGCGTTGTGGGTGTGTCCCTGTGTTGTGCTGTCCCGTGTGTTGTGAGTGTGTTCCTTGTATTAACCTGTGTGTTGCCTGAAACCGTGTTTGTTACTCATCATTGTGTGTGTGTGTGTGCGTGTTTGTGTGTGTGTGTGTGTGTGTGTGTGTGTGTGTGTGTGTGTGTGTGTGTGTGTGTGTGTGTGTGTGTGTGTGAGAGTTAATAGTAGAAAATGGACTGATGTTTCTTTTATGGGATCTAAATTACGCTTTTCTCGAGTCAAAATTGTGTTATTTTGTATTGCACTGCGCTACATCGCGCTGTACTGTGACGTGAGGGCGTCAGTGTATGTATGCATGTATGTATGCACGTAACACACATTCACTTACATATATATATATATTAACATTCGCACTTTGCTTCCTCTCTCACCTTGTCACATGAGTAATATAAAACAAATATGTATAATTACTCCAACCATTTCTCTATTTTTGTTCTATTTTCTTGCACGACTCAGTAAATATTCCTGCTTTCCATTAACTATGATTAATTGTCACACACTAGAAAAGCCTTTTTTTTTTAATAATAATAATTACATGAATAATATAAATATATATTTTCACATCTCCAGTTCACTTACGTAGAAAGCACAATAAGGCAAACGACGCGATGATTAAAAAGACGCAAAAAGGAAGAGCACAGGTAGTGTTGAGTGTTAGAAAGAAGAACACCACTTATTGAATGCAACTCCAGCCTGTATTTAGCAAACCAGGTGATGAAACTGCGAATGTGACGCGCCGAGGAAAGATACGTAGGTACATTAAACTTTATTGCTGAAGATTGTGTGATTTGAGAGAGAGAGAGAGAGAGAGAGAGAGAGAGAGAGAGAGAGAGAGAGAGAGAGAGAGAGAGAGAGAGAGAGAGAGAGAGAGAGAGAGAGAGAGAGAGAGAGAAACAGACAGAAACAAACGTAACAGAAACACAAATAAACCGAACACACACACACACACACACACACACACGGCCCCTAGTCATGCGTGATGCGGCAGCCATTACTTCCATTAAAGACACATAAAGATAAGGAAAATGCTCCGCGCCGAACACCCTGAAATTGGCTTGCACTGATTTTACTCTTTATCTTTTTTGTCTTAAATTCTTGTCCAGTGACCTGAGCTTCATTGGGGCCATTTAGATAAGAGAGAGATAAAGGCGAACATAAATACCCTGCAGAGACTAAACAAACAGGTGACAAAATAAGGTGATGGTTGATTTGTTTGTTCTTATCTACCTGAGTTGTGTTTGAAATATCTGTAATGGTTAATAAATATCTGTAATGGTTAATGTGTAGCTTTGATTTGTTGATTATTCTAAATTAAGGTGACAAAAGCAGGTGATGAACTAAACAGACAGGTTAGTTTATTTATTGACACCTGCCTACGTTTTGTTGTTTACACCTGTCGTTTGGAAATACTTGTAGTAATTCACAGGTAATTGATTTGTTCATTATTCCAAAGTAAAGTGACGGAAACAGGTGTGGTGGTCTGAACAAACAGGTAATAAGTTAATTTATTTACTGACACCTGTCTACGTTTTGTCATTTACCTGTCATTTGGAAATATTTGTAATGGATGATATGTATCTTTGATTTGTTGATTATTTAAGGTGGAAGAAACAAGTGATGCTCTAAACAAACAGGTGATTAAAGCAGGTGATGATTAATCTATTTGCTCACACCTGCCTGAATTTCATCATTGCCTGCCATTTGTGAATATCTGTAATAAATAACTTCGATTTGTTACTTATTTTAGAGTAACAAAAAACAAATTATACTCACTTTATTCATTCACACCTGTCTAACTCTTGGTATTTACCTGAACTTTATAAACTCACATGATAACTGAATAACTTACGCAACTCACTGAGGCAAGCAGGTCAGGTGAGGAAAACTGGTGATGGCCAATGTATCTACTCACCTGTCTCAGTCTTGTCAGTTACCTGTCCTTTAGAAATCCCCATGATGATTATCGTTTATAAATATTGTTTGGTGTGTTACTCCCGAAGCAGACAGGTGAGAGAAACAGATGATTGGTACATGAACACCTATCTGAAATTTGCGTCAACCCCTGTCCTTTAAAAACACCTGTAATATGTATGTACGAGTAGTACTTTTTCGTAAATGATCTCTAATGTAAAAAAAAAAAATATATATTCATAATTTTGTAAAACTCCCTTATTTCGAAACACGCAAATAATTTTAATGGAAAAAGTTACGAAAACGTCACAATTTTCCTTCATTTGTTGATTTTCATGAATATAAAAATGATAAGAATGACTCAAAACAAACGTTCGTATTTCTTTTTCACAGTTATGCCTTTTACTCTATTTGTTTCCTTGTTTGTTAGATTGACGTGACAACATATGCGAATTAAGGACACGAAGTATTTGATTTAAGTGGATACGGATTTATATGTGAAGGAAATTAAAGTGTATCGTGTGTGTGTGTGTGTGTGTGTGTGTGTGTGTGTGTGTGTGTGTGTGTGTGTGTGTGGGTGTGTGTGTGTGTGTGTGTAGCCAGCGCGCGATCGTGAAAAATGGGACTCCGGCTTGGCATGCAGATATATATTCTGTATATATAATTTGATATAATTACTAAAGATAATTATAGCGTGGGAGAGCGAGGGTTGATGATGCAATTAGTCTGCTTCTGTGAGAGTCGCTCTGGACTTGCTAAGGGAAAAAAAAAGGACATAATTGCAAAATGATCGACGTAACCAGCGAGAGAGCATGAGGTAAAGTGATTAGCGTCCGTAGCTGTCCACACCTGTGCTGCTGCTGCTGCTGCTGCTGCTGGCCTTATTGTTATTATTATTATTATTATTATGATTATTATTATTATTATTTATTATTATTATCATCATCATTATCATTGAAATACTAATACTTCTGCTATTACTACTACTACTACTACTATTACTACTACTACTACTACTACTACTACTACTACTACTACTACTACTACTACTACTACTACTACTACTACTACTACTACTACTACTACTACTACTATTAATGCTGCTGCTTGCTGTTCCCAACTTGAAATCCCGGCTTGTAATTGGAGATTTTGTCTGGTCCATGCCATTAGCCAGTGAGGGCACAAGCCAGTACAGCTGAGTGCCAAAAGAAGGCTTATATAAAGGTAGAGTAACATCAGGAACGGCATCTCGCTCAAAACCTTTAACGAAATCACCATGCAGATGGGAACTGAACATTAATCCCCCCTCCCCCTCCCCCCCCCACACACACGCACGCACACACACACACATACACAATATTTTTACCCTTTTCCACTCACTATTGCATGTTTCCAACCGCCACAGCCTCAGGAATATATTGAATAACACTCACATATACTTCTTTCCTTATTTCCTTCATGCAAAAATAAAAAGCGAAGATAAGAGAGGAATAAAACACGGGTAGGAGCCTTTACCTTTGTTCTATCGGTGCCCTTGGGAGTGCCTGCAGGAGGAGGAGGAGGAGGAGGAGAGCTGAGTGCCTGTGAAGGGTGCCAGCGTCAGTCCGTGCCAGGGTCGTCAGGCAGCGTGTTTGTGATTCAAGGCACTCATTCCTTCCAATCCCCCTTTGTCTCTTCCTTCAGGGTTTATTCAAGTTAAAAACACCGTAAATTAGGTGATAATCTGCCCTAATTACCCGTGGGAAGAAGACGGCCCTCGTGGGAAAGGTCCGCCCAGGTGTTTATCAAAATACTCTTTGGTGTCTGGGGTGAATTAAAATATTAAAATTTCGATTATTTTTACCTAGTACCTCATTAATCGGACTCACAATGAGGAGAAACAAAGGCGTGTGAAGGGAAGGCGTGGTCCCGTTACACATTGCCCGCGCCATTATTCTGAACGGGATAAGGATGCTGCGCTCTCTCTCTCTCTCTCTCTCTCTCTCCTCATCTCTCTCTCTCTCTCTCTCTCTCTCTCTCTCTCTCTCTCTCTCTCCTCTCTCTCTCTCTCTCTCTCTCTCTCTCGCTCTCCATGGGAAAAAAAAAGACATTGCCAAAAGCTACTTGATCTACAAAAAATAATAATGTTACAAATCGATGGAAATAATAACGTAAATGAAAGGTGTAAGAAAAATAATGCAAGTTAATGTCCACTTAATTATGTCTTTTCTGAAATAGAGGTAATAAAAATAGTAACACGCAAGGGATGTAGTAAGTGTTATTTTAGCCCTTGCCCTAAAT
>NC_087196.1:7938357-7953357 GCF_035594125.1 Scylla paramamosain | reverse complement strand
CTCTCTCTCTCTCTCTCTCTCTCTCTCTCTCTCTCTCTCTCTCTCTCTCTCTCTCTCTCTCTCTCTCTCTCTCTCTCTCTCTCTCTCATGTATCCTTTCCTCTTCTCAATTGTCTGTCCTGTCCTCATCCATAGCAATCCTCCTCCTCCTCCTCCTCTCTCCATTCTCTCCTCCTCCTCCTCCTCCTCCTCCTCCTCCTCCCTCACTTTCCATTCTCTCCCTCCTCCTCCATTCCCTCCAGCTCCTCCCCTCCGGTTGAGAAGAATAAAATTTAAAAGCCGAACTATCAGGAATATTTTAAAAGTAGCCTTTCATGCATATTGGCAGTTTTAAGAAGGCGTCTTTCACCCGCTATTCTGAAGAGCCTCTCCACCCCTCCCCCGTCCCCCCTCCTCTTCCCCTCCATTTCCTCCCTTATGTCTCCATCCGTCCCCTCCTCCTCGGCCTTCCTTCCTTCCCTCTCCTCCTCCTCCTCCTCCTCGTCCTCCTTCTACTTCTTTCGTCTCTTTCTCTTCTTCTCTCGTTCAGCTAAAGTAGGAGGGAGTGATTTTTCATCTGGTAAAAATGGTGGAGATGATGATGATGATGATGATGATGATGATGATAATAATAATAATAATAATAATAATAATAATAATAATAATAATAATAATAATAATAATAATAATAATAATAATAATAATAATAATGTTACTACTACTACTACTACTACTACTACTACTACTACTACTACTACTACTACTACTACTACTACTACTACTACTACTACTACTACTACTGTAATGATTATAATGGTGTTAGTAGTAGTAGTAGTAGTAGTAGTAGTAGTAGTAGTAGTAGTAGTAGTAGTAATTGTTGTTGTTGTTGTTTTTACTGTTGTTTTATTGTTGTACTTTAAATTAACGAAAATAAAACTTTCCCAATTGCCAGTTCAATAACTTGACGATACAAACAAGCAAACAATAACAACACAAACAAGAAACAATAACCAAAAAACAAACAAACAAACAAACAAACAACAACAACAACGCAAATAAACGTTACCCACAAACAGACACGGGAGGAAAAAGGCGATAAATATTTCCCTCTTAAGAATTCAACACACAAAAACGTTTTCCTCTCAAGAACGTTTTTTTTTCACACTCCATCAAACTCCAAATTGACTCCGTTTATATGTCTGGAGAGAGGAAGGGAGTGAGTGAGGGAGTGAGTGAGGGAGGGAGAGGGGAGAGAGGGAGAGGGGAGAGAGGGGAGAGGGGAAAAGTGAAGGGGATTTTAGAGCGATCAGGAAATCACATCGACCGTCAACATTGTATTTATGACGTATTTTATGTGAGAGAGAGAGAGAGAGAGAGAGAGAGAGAGAGAGAGAGAGAGAGAGAGAGAGAGAGAGAGAGAGAGAGGGGGGAGGAACATGCATTTTTTTCCCCATATGTAGTGTGTGATGGAGAGTGACTTCCATTTCCTCTCTCTCTCTCTCTCTCTCTCTCTCTCTCTCTCTCTCTCTCTCTCTCTCTCTCTCTCTCTCTCTCTCTCTCTCTCTCTCTCTCTGGTGCTTCTTCTCGTGGACGTATCTATTAGTTATGTGTTGAGTAATGAATGCATAGATTGAGGAAAAGAATTAATGATGATGAGGAAATGGAAGATGAAAAGGAAGAGAAGGAGAAGTTGAAGGAGGAGGAGATAAACAGCACACATCACTTTAAACAATTAATTCACTGTTTTCATTAATTGAAAAGAAAACAAAGAAAAAGAACCTGTTTTGATACTAGATAGATAGATAGATAGATAGATAGAGAGATACGAGTACGTAGACATGAACAGATAGGCAGAGAAATAGATCCATAAATAAATAAATAGATAGACAAATAAGTAGATAACTAGATAGACAAATAGATAAATAAAGAGATGAATTAACAGATAGATAGATACAAAGGTAAATAAATAGATAGACAAATAGATCGGAGGGCGGAATGAGAGGTGAATTAATGCAGCGAGGAGGAAAAGACTCTTAGGAAATGTCTCTCATTCAGAGGTACCATAGCAGTAATTAATTTTCAGAGTATCAAGAATGTGGGTATATTTTCCTCTTTAGTTTTCCATAAATGTGTAGAGAGAGAGAGAGAGAGAGAGAGAGAGAGAGAGAGAGAGAGAGAGAGAGAGAGAGAGAGAGAGAGAGAGAGAGAGAGAGAGAGAATAAGTATCATTATTTCCATCTATATTAATTAAACGGAACAATAGCGACAACCTTTTCAAAATAACGATAAGAAAAGCTGAGTGGAAGGAAATGCTGTGTTATGAAGTATCATTAAACTCAACAAAATAAAAAAAAAAGAAAAAGCAAAACAAATATATTCACAAAGGTAAAAGTGACACAAAATTGAACCTCTCTCTTTCTCTCTCTCTCTCTCTCTCACTGCCTCACTCTCTTTACAACTCTAATAAAGAAGAGGAGAAAATAAGAAAGACAGCGCAAAAAATCGACAATAATCATGATAGCACCTTCAGAGAGAGAGAGAGAGAGAGAGAGAGAGAGAGAGAGAGAGAGAGAGAAAGAGAACGAGACAAAAAAAAAAAAAAAACTAGACATTTCAGGAGATAGAGTAAGGAAGCATCAACACACCTGAGGTTACCTGGCGAGAGCGCTAATTAGAGCCATTGTACTCGACAGGTAGAGGTAAACAGAGAGTGCGGGTCCTCGGCTCTGGTCCCAAATCAGTGTGTTCCCTTCGTCAGTAGTGAAGCGGAAGGGCTGAGCAAACTGAAACACAATGGTCTCATTATCTCATGAACTGCAGCGATGAGGGGGGAGGGGGGCATGCAGGCAGCGCGGGGATGCAATGCTACAAAGAATGAACGACGCCAATTGCTGCCTGCCTGCCTAAGAGAGAGAGAGAGAGAGAGAGAGAGAGAGAGAGAGAGAGAGAGAGAGAGAGAGAGAGAGAGAGAGAGAGAGAGAGAGACTGTTTTGACATGTTATCTTTGTCTTCTATTTGTCAATCTTAACTGGTTTCTTTGTTTTGCTTTGTTTTTTTTTTTCGTGTGTGTGTGTGTGTGTGTGTGTGTGTGTGTGTGTGTGTGTGTGTGTGTGTGTGTGTGTGTGTGTGTGTGTGTGTGTGTGTGTGTGTGTGTGTGTGTGTGTGTGTGTTTGGTATTGCATAAATGAAAAAAAAAACAAGTGAATGAACATGTAAGGAATACCTGGTTTTACCCTCTGCTCTTCACACACACACACACACACACACACACACCTACCCACCCACCCACCACCACCACCACTACCGCCAGAAACCCACAAATATCACCCTTACAGTAAAGCCAATAAAATCAGAAGTACCAGGCCCGACCTTAGCCAACCAGCGGGAAATACTTACATAGCTACAAACTTACTTTACAAACTGACCGTAACTTATTGGCGGAAAATGCAAATCGCGTCCGCTTAAACGCTATTGATTACATATTGTGCTGTAATTCTATCAACATCCCTCACCGGATAATTGGCGGTTCCGTCCGTAACATAGATCATTATGAGGAATGAGTTACCGCCCTCCTGGACCCTTGTCAATGCTCTTAGGGTTCGCATCCCGTTACTGTGCGTCTTCATTTGAACTAACCAGCCAGCCAGCCAGCCAGCCAGCCAGCCAGCCAGCCAGCCAGTCACCCAGCAAGGTTACATTAGTGTAGGAAAGTTCTTTTTTTCTTTATTTCCTTGATTTTTTTTATATTTTCTGCCTGTTTGTTTATTTTTTTTGTTAGTTTGTGTCGCATTTTTTGTATTTTGTTTTGTTTTATCAGTGTTTTCTTCGTTTTTGTTTTGTATCTTGTTTTTTTTTACCTTTTTTCTTCTTTGCTATCTTCTGTTTTCCTTTCTTTACTTTGTTTTGTGTTTTGTGTCTCAGTTGTTGTATTTTGTTTTGGTCTGTGTTTTGTTTTATCGCTGTTTTATTCCTTATTGTTTTTTATCTTTTATCTTTTGTTCTATTTTTTTTTACTTTATTATCTTGTGTTTCTTCATTTCTGTACTTTATTCTATTTTTTTAGTTTTCTTTTGTCGGTGTTTTTAATCTTGTTTTTTTATTACATTTCTTCGTTTTCATATTTTATTTATTTTTTTGTGTTGTTGTTTTTCCTCTATTTATTTGTATCTCTTCACTTTTATACTTTATTCTACTTTATTCACTGTTTTATTCATCGTTTTGTTGTTTCTCGTCGTTTATTTTATTCACTTTTTTTTCTTTTATCATCTTGTATCATCATTTTTATACTTTATTATCTATTATACTTGTTTTTAATTTCTTATTATCTTCTATGTCTTAATTTTTCCATTATGTTTTATTTTATATTTTATCTTGTCGCTGTTTTCTCTTTTATTATTATCTATCTCTTCATTTCTGTATTTTCTTTAGATTTGTCGGTGCTTATATTTCTAATTATCTTGTATCTCTTTCTTCGTATTATATTTTTTCAGTTTACGTTTGTCCTTTTCATCTCTATCAGCTTCTATCTCTTTAAGGTATTTAATTTTTCTGAACGCTCGTCTGTTTGTTTTTCCATTCATTTATTGTCTATATATTTCTTATTTTACTTATATTTATTTATTTATTGTTGTTTGTGTGTGTGTTTATTATAATGTATTTATTTTGTGTTATCTTTTGCTTCATGTTTGTTTCGCATTCATTGGCAAGACTGTCTTCTTTTTGAAACTTAACTCGATGCTTGTATAAATCTCTGTTTGTTTGTTTGTTTGTTTATTTGTTTGTTTTTATGTGTTTATTCTCACTTATTTCGTTTTTTTTAATGACATTTTAATACTGCCTCTGGGGTTTTTTTCTCACATATATTTGCAGTTTTTTCTATATTCATCATTACTATTTTTTTCTTCCTTTTATTTTCTACCACATCACTTTAATTATAATTTTAAGTGACTTCAATTTAGCCACTCAAGTATTTTTTTTATGCATTACAGTTATTCTCCCGGTCTTTACTTTCCCTGTCCTTGGTTTTACTGTCATTTTTTATCATCATTATTCTAATATTGGTTTCATTTATGCTTCCATGTGTTAATTTTACTCCTCCTCCCGCTTTGCTTTACGATTAATGACTTCCTCTCCTTAGCAATTTTCTTTTTCTTAACCTTGTCTCAGGTTCTCTTTGCATTGCTCTCTGTCATTAGACTTAGTTTATATTCACTACACCTTTCTTTTTTTATTCATATTCGTGCACATTCTTTCTAGCTATTTTTTTCTTACGTGTTAATTCTTTTTTTCTTTTTTTCATAGTTCATTCGTCTTAGGGAGATAGCACACCTGTACATCAATTATATGGACAGCTGGTGATTTGTTAAAGGTATGAATCTATATGTGTCTCACCTGCATGTATTTTTTCTTTTTTTTTTTTTTTTACCTGTAAGACTATTTTTTTTATTTTTTTTTATTGTAATGTCAATGCATTTCATTTACTCATTTCTGACAGCGCACTGGCTACGTGGAATGATTAAATGAGAAAAAAATATCAACAAGAAAAAGATAAAAAGTGTTGAAAAGTGTGGACATTTACGTGTGTGTGTGTGTGTGTGTGTGTGTGTGTGTGTGTGTGTGTGTGTGTGTGTGTGTGTGTGTGTGTGTGTGTGGACAAGAAAGAAAGAAAGAAAGAAAGAAAGAAAGAAAGAAAGAAAGGAAGGAAGGAAGGAAGGAAGGAAGAGTATAACGCACATACATACCTACTGTTCCTACTCACACACACACACACACACACACACACACACACACACACACACACAACCACGTCGTCCATAATTCACCATTGCCAAGTGACATCAATTGGCCTCTAAGACACAAAGGGATTATTACCAGATATCTGACGTTCACCTGCACCGCCAGTCATTACCTGTGCACCTTGATTCTCTCACCTGATTGGCTGGCTGCTCGTACGCCGTCGGTTCTGATTGGGCGAGCTGTTGCCCCATTATTCTGGCTCTGATTAAGAATTCCGACCGATATCTCATTTCAAAATTATGCCATTACAATAGAGGTTCATAAAGAAGAGCCCCATTGTTCTTGAGTTCAAATATGGGTTGGTACGGACGTCTCCAGTGTGTGTATAAGTTAACCTATTTGCATACTGCTCACTGCTGGGGCCTGGGAGAGAGAGAGAGAGAGAGAGAGAGAGAGAGAGAGAGAGAGAGAGAGAGAGAGAGAGAGAGAGAGAGAGAGAGAGAGAGAGATTCATGGTTTATTTACATTCTCTCTCTCTCTCTCTCTCTCTCTCTCTCTCTCTCTCTCTCTCTCTCTCTCTCTCTCTCTCTCTCCTGTCAGTTCTTTTTTTATTCACCAGACGTTAAAACATATCTATTTGAAGCTGTACAAGTCGGAAGAGAAGAAAAAAACAAACAAAAAAAAGTAAGAGGAATCGAAGAATGAAGACCAAGTGAAGGAGGAGGAGGAGGAGGAGGAGGAGGAGGAGGAGGTCGAGGTGGTGTAACTGATGCGGTCTAGAGTTACAGATTGACTCATTTCCAAGACCCGGTGCTCACAGATGGGAAGTCTGTTGCTCACCCTGTTGTTTTTCAGCCCCCACTCCTCCCCCGGGGCCTCGAATACCCACAGGTGATGATTAGCCCTTCCCCAGGTGCTTCCTCAGGTGTAGTGTAGCGTGGCGTCCGCATCCGGCTGCTTTTCACCTGGGTATTCACTACACAAAAGGGGCGTTGCTGGTACACAGGTATACACACACACACACACACACACACAGGTACATGCACACAGGTACACAGACAGGTCTAGACACTTGATTAGGTTCGCGCCGCTTCTAAGGTCTGTGGTGTGGCGTAGTGGTGTGTGGTGTGGCAGTGTGGTAGTGGTGGTGTGACTTTGCCTAGTCTTCAGAAACGTTCTCTCGCCATGTCCATTCTTAAACGCCACAAAGATGATTAGTCAGGATCTCAAGAGTGTTTCTCCAGTTAATAATGTGGAAATCTTGTTAATATGTCACTAGAAACATCAAAACTTTTAAAAAATCCTTGTCATCTGAACTAAAGCCTTTGAAATGTAGTGTAGGTGGGGTGCGGAAGTGAATAAGAATATGGGACTTTATATTCGGCCTCCCCTTCCGTCCAGCGGTGAGGGGCGAGGGAGGCAAGGAGCACGCAACTTTACCGACATGTGGAATCGCGGGTCGGTAGTGTGCGGCGGTCAGTGGAGCATTGGGTGGCGGCGATGGACTGGACTGCTACTCGCCTCTCATCTCGGCCAGTCATTCGACCTGCGGACCAGCGCGTCTCCCGGCCCGGCTGTCGAGTCAATGCCTAATTAGTAGTTGAGTCTTGCAAACGACCCTCGCCGCCATAAAGCCAGGCAGTACAGATATGAATGTTCGCGAGGAGGACGACCCCAGGAGGCGGAGGCGTCAAGGGCGAGAACCAAGGCGCGGGGAGGCGTGCGCTGAGCCTTAGTGCGTCGGCGGGTTAGTGAGGCGCGTCTCCTGCACCCTCGTATTACAACAACAATCCAAACACAATCCCTGTGGAGTAGGTTTGGTTCAGCGTTGTCAATAACCCCACGGGAGCAAGGGTCTCACCTCGCCTTCTGCTCCCTTCCCCGGCGTGTTTGTTAGCGCAGGGCGTGTGTGGCGTGTCCCTGCCTTCGTCTGCGTCCCTGTCGTGTCTTGGCAGGGTGAGAGCGGCGGCAGGGCGCGGCACAGAGGCGGAAAAGTCGATAAATTGGACAAAAAGAGGGACTTTGGCATCCCTGGCTCAGGTAAACATGAGGCAGCCATAATTCATGAGGTAATTACTAGTAGTCATCAGTTTATTCGGCTAATTAGCAAGATCCAAGCGTCGGCCAAGACACATATAATGATAATTACACCTTTGTATTGGCAGCACGCATGTATCATCCTGAAGAGGCTCCCAATTCACATCTTTTCACTGTGAATCGACCTGTTCTTAAATCCTTCACCGCCTAATTACGCTCATCGTGTTATTATCTCCGGATTACAAGTTATTTTCTGGACTTTGATGCTTCCGGGTGGGGCAGTGGGGTACCCGCGGCCCGGTTTGGTTATTTATCCACGTGGCGTGAGGGACATTACTGCCGCTTTTTAATAGGAATACCAAATTGCACTCATTGCGCCCTCTCCCGCCTGACGACCGCGGGAGGCATAAAATTTATCACCGCATTATAAACCAAGACAGGAATGTGGAGTATCCGAGATGGCGTTGCCTCAGCAATACTCTCTAATAAGGAAAATGGCGGAGCGCACCGGATCCTATCGTATACTGAAACTCTTACTTCTTTTACAACACTCGAAGGGCCTGGAGCGCGAGATGAAGGGAGAAGGAGGAACAAGGAACCCGACCTCCCTCCTGCAGCGTCTCCCTCAGTAGCCGCGCTCCCTTAGCCACCCACGCCGCGCTGAGAGGCCCTGGAGGCGTCTGGAGTAGGAGGAGGTGGAGGAGTTGGGTGGCGGAATACTCAGAAGCCGGTTTAGAGCGTGGAGGTTCGGTTAAGCGGGGTCGGAGGAAGGAGGCTTCGCTCTTTACCTTACGGCTTCCTGTACCAATGGCAAGGGTCGTTCCGGCGTGAATGATTTTTACGGCTCGTGTCTTACCACCATCCGAGCTGAGTTGTGACGAACACTTGTGAGTTACTGCTATGAATTTCATCTCCTCCTTCTCCAAACACGCCGGGGACATGCTAGTGTGGGTCTTGTGTGGCGTGGCATTAAGGGTTAGTGTCCCATCTCGTCCCTGCGCGGAGTCTGAAGGTGAGTAATGAGAGTTTCTAACGCGAGGGAGAGAAGCGAGTGGGTGATTGGAGGAGGCGCTTCTGCCGGGCATGGAATGGAGTAATAAGTGTGGGTGCTTACCTGATGTCACTCCGCACACCTGAGGGGATTATTAGCATTTTTTAATCGAGACGAGTGCTCCTGTTACCTGTCTGCCTGTCTGTTCGTTTGTCTGTATGTCTGTCTGTATGTTCCTATCCCCTTACCTGTGGCTGGGGCACTGTGTGTTTGTGTGTGTGTGTGTGTGTGTGTGTGTGTGTGTGTGTGTGTGTGTGTGTGTGTGTGTGTGTGTGTGTGTGTGTGTGTGTGTGTGTGTGTGTGTCCATTTCCTGTTCGTATTTGAAAATCGAGGAAATTGTGAATGTTAGAAATGCATGTTGTGTGTGTGTGTGTGTGTGTGTGTGTGTGTGTGTGTGTGTGTGTGTGTGTGTGTGTGTGTTTGTGTTTGTTATTTTTCATATTGACCAAATGTGTATTTTCAATCTTTCAACTTTTTACCGTGATTCTTTTTTTTTTTTTCCTCTCTGATCCTCATCGTTTTACAAAAAGCCTCTAAAAACTTCGATGTTGAGTAGAATTTCATATATGCACACACACACACACACACACACACACACACACACACACACACACACACACACACACACACACACACACACACACACACACACACACACACACACACACACACACACACACACACACACACACACACACACACACACACACACACACACACACCTGTATATTCATCACGCGAACAACAATTAAGAGAGATATTACCTGAACTGAGTCTTGTGTTTCCTCCTCTTCCTCCTCCTCTCACACACACACACACACACACACACACACACACACACACACACACACACACACACACACACACACACACACACACACACACACACACACACACACACACACACACACACACACACACACACACACACACACACACACACACACACACACACACACACACACACACACACACACACACACACACACACACACACACACACACACACACACACACACACACACACACACACACACCATATCTCACCTGGCCACCATTTCTCAGGTGACATTAATTCGTGTTAAAATTAATCTCTTGAAGGAAATTGCCAAAATCATCGTTGAAAATTAAAAGCCAAACACTACTTTCTTGATTTTGGGATTATTACTAGAAAGAGAGAGAGAGAGAGAGAGAGAGAGAGAGAGAGAGAGAGAGAGAGAGAGAGAGAGAGAGAGAGAGAGAGAGAGAGAGAGAGAGAGAGAGAGAGAGATGGGGTATTGCAAGCAGAGACCATTGCTGTAATATATGGATCTAATAGAGACATGACCCACACACACACACACACACACACACACACACACACACACACACACACACACACACACACACACACACACACACACACACACACACACACACACACACACACACACACACACACACACACACACACACACACACACACACACACAGGCCTCGTCGGATATTAGGGAAAGTGAACCGGCGATTATTGCGTTCATGTGCGTGTAAAGCTGTCACGTGGCCAGAAAAACGCCGCTACAAAGATAAAGTTTGTGTGTTTATGTGAGCGCGTGAATAAATAGCTTAGATACCCCTCGAAGTAACGGGGAAAAAACGGGGTTCTTGTGTTTTTTTTATTTTTGTTTTTTGCACATTTTTTTTTTTTCGGGATATAAAGTCAGACGAAAAACTAGGTATTATTTTTATTTGATTTTTCTTTTTGGAGTGGTTATCTAGAAATAGCTTAGATATCCCTCGAAGTAACGGGGAAAAAACGGGATTCGTGTGTTTTTTTGATATTTTTATTTTTTTTATAATGTTAGATTTGACGAAAAAAAAAAAGGATATTCTGTTTTCATGTTCTGCGTTATCTAAAAATGGGTTAGATATCCCTCGAGCTTCAGGAGAAAACGGGGTTCTTTTGTTATTATATTTATGTAAAACTGAGAAGAAAGCAGGTTGTTCTGATTCTTATCGTTAAAATCAAGGTCAACGAAGCAAGGAAACCAGTAGAAAAATTAGTGTGTTGATTTTATAATTGCATCACAAACCTGTAAAATAAAAATACAGAGAGAAACATAATTCTTTCTACACTAAGTTAAAAATATATATATCAAGAAATTCAGTAAGAGTGAGAATTGTTGGTATATGAAGGATAGACATGAAAATAATGATTGAAAGTATCCTTATCTTTATTAAAGTTACTGATGAATAATTGGTAAAAAAGATGGACTAGAGGAGGAGAGAATAACTGAAAGACGAAGAAACTAAACAGTCACTCAAATTCACATAGAGAAAATCAAATTATAACCTGCATTTTATTAAGTACATAAGACACTATGACAAAATGACATTACGCTCTCAATACAAGTAATTAATGTCAGATCAGATTACACAGCTGAAATGAAGGAAAACTATAACAAAAAGTCTCTCTCTCTCTCTCTCTCTCTCTCTCTCTCTCTCTCTCTCTCTCTCTCTCTCTCTCTCTCTCTCTCTCTCTCTCTCTCTCTCTCTCTCTCTCTCTCTCTCTCTCTCTCCCAAGTCATCGGGCGGCACATTCTTCCCTGCACAGTTTAATATAAGTCTTTGCAGGAAAATAAGAGCCGAATAACATATGCTCATTTGTGCCATGGGTTTGTCCTAAATTTCTCCTCCAGGGTTTACTGCCTCTATAAATTTTCGGCACAAGAGAAATGCATATGATAATCTCGCGCCGGTAACTGATTGCGTTCTGGCGCCTAACATGGAAAATATAGGCAGGCGGGCAGGCAAGTGTGTGTGTGTGTGTGTGTGTGTGTGTGTGTGTGTGTGGGAGATAATCAGGATATTTTTTTGTATTTTTTTTTTGTGTGTTTTTGTTACTTTTGATTGTTTTTTTCTTATTCATCATTACCAGTACTGTTATTTACTACTACTACTACTACTACTACTACTACTACTACTACTACTACTACTACTACTACTACTACTACTACTACTACTACGAAACAAAAATTGGATTGGCTCTTGGAGAAAGAAAAGTAAAGAGAGGGAGAGAGAGAGAGAGAAAAAAAAACAATCATAACAATGTATTTCAAATTCTTTCTCCTCCTTTCTTCTCTCCCACCTCTTTTTTTTTTTTTTTTTTTGCTACCCTAGAGAACCTTACCTCAGTATCCTCCTTTCCCTCTTCCTGTGCCCCCCCTCCACACTCTCTCTCTTAGGATGTAAACAATCAACAGTTCCATATTAATCAAAGAAAAATCTTCTAGTAGTTTCTCTCCCAGTCCTTCAGTGTCCAGGGATCTTTCAGCTAATATCCTCACTGAGAAGAGACCCTTTTCACGTTTTCCATTCAATAGAAAATAGCATTTCGTCAAAGGGGGGACTTCTCCGTACTCAAGGGTCATCTCCGCAGCCTGGAAATGTTGGGGACAAAAGAAGGGATTTTTCTTTCAATATTACAAATGGAAGTCCCCCTTTTCAGAGGCAGTGTTCAGTCTTATGGATGAATGCACTTATAATCTCTTTAGGCTTTAGAGGTCCCCCTGATGACAGTTCTTCATGCTATTGATGTGCCGTCTCCTCCCCTCGTTGTGAGAGTAAGTGATGCTCCTGCTGGCTGGCTGGCTCGCTAGCTGGACGATGAGAGAGAGAGAGAGAGAGAGAGAGAGAGAGAGAGAGAGAGAGAGAGAGAGAGAGAGAGAGAGAGAGAGAGAGAGAGAGAGAGAGAGAGAGAGAGAGTTATGATGGTTTCTGTAGTAGTGTTATATGATGGTCAAGTTAGTGTTTGTAGTATCATAATGGTTATAGCTGTGGTGTTAGAAGTGGTAGTGCCAGTAGTAGTAGTAGTAGTAGTAGTTGTAGTAGTAGTAATAGTAGTAGTTGTTGTTGTTGTTGTTGTTGTTGTTGTTGTTGTTGTATCAGTAATAATGGTATAGTTGCTATGGTGTAGTAGTAGTAGTAGTAGTAGTAGTAGTAGTAGTAGGTATGCAGTGTTCATTATGTTAATACTCACTAGATAGTAATGATTTTGATTGAATGGCTACAATTACGTCTAATGATAATAATGATGATGGTAATAATAATAATGATGATGATGATGACGATGATGATGATGATGATGGTGATGACAGCCTTAATAAGAACACTAAAGCGAACGAACGATGCATTGTGAAAGAAACAACGTAGATATATTGTTGCACTCACCCATTTTTTTCATAATAGAACGAATACTTTTGAGTCTTTGGCGTATCTTTTCGATGAGTTCTCAAGAGGGTCCTGTGTTTCAAGTGGTTAATTCAAGCTACGCCTCCCACAAATTATCGTTCAGTGACTCACAAAGAATCGTTCACGTGGTGGGCTTTGTATTGAAACTTGGCGAGGTCCTTTTTTTTTTTTTTGTTTGTTTATTTTTCAAAGTAAATAAACTTTGATAACTTACCAAACCAACTCAGTGAACCTTATTTTATCTTTGTGTGTTGAGCTGTGTGTGTGTGTGTGTGTGTGTGTGTGTGTGTGTGTGTGTGTGTGTGTGTGTGTGTGTGTGTGTGTGTGTGTGTGTGTGCACCAGCTCTACGTACACCAAAAGACAAGTCTATACGCACATAAAAGTAGAATTGTGAATGTTTTTGAGAGTAAAATTTTCTCTCGTTTTCCCTTTTGTAACATTTGTTCTCTTTCCTCTTCATTCTAGTGGAACAGAGAGACTTTTTTTCCCTGACAGATTTCTGAATATTAATTATTTTTCCCTTCAAACACAGTATATGTTTTGTACTCAGTCAGAATGGACGAGGATTTACTCTTATTATTTTACACATATAATATCATGCTCTTTTCTAAATGTCTCTCTCTCTCTCTCTCTCTCTCTCTCTCTCTCTCTCTCTCTCTCTCTCTCTCTCTCTCTCTCTCTCTCTCTCTCTCTCTCTCTCTCTCTCTCTCTCTCTCTCTCTCTCTCTCTCTCTCTCTCTCTCGTTATCAATTTTATGTATATCCCATTCAGTGGATTTATTTCTTTTCTTTTTTGCGTTTTTTTTTCTTTCTCTACTGCTGTACTTTGAGTTTATTCCTTTTAGATCCATGTACATTTCTCTCTCTCTCTCTCTCTCTCTCTCTCTCTCTCTCTCTCTCTCTCTCTCTCTCTCTCTCTCTCTCTCTCTCTCTCTCTCTCTCTCTCTCTCTCTCTCTCTCATATTTCCATCTTTCCTCCCTATTCCTTTAACTACCATTTCTCTCCCTCATCTCCCTACCCCCCTGTCACCCTCTCTTCTCCCTTTCCTTTTCCTTCATCTTGGTACATCCTCTAAGGCCCATACACCCCCCTACACCCCCTCTTCACCCCTACTACACCACTACACCCTCACCACAAACTCTAATGCCTCGCCACACCCTTCCCCACCACAATAAAGATTCAGCTGCTAAAACAAAGCTACAATTTCAAATGTTGGAACATAACGCGGTCTCTCCCTTCTTAGTTTACACCATCCTCCGCTTAAATGCATCGCCATCTACTTCCACTTAAGTCCATCAGTGAAGTGGAGATTCTCAGGGTGGATATATTTTGTGATATGTTGATGTGTGTAGTTGTATGTGGATTGGTGTGGTGTTTTTAGTGTAGATGTGGGTAGGTATGCGTATAAGCGGATTTTTGCTCACTCCAACCCTCTTACTTCTTAGAGTGACGGCCGTGGATTCAGAAAAAAAACATCAAATCCCACAATTTATTGGTAAGCTCAATGACGCTTTATCTCGATTCTGTATTCCCGTGTGTACCTCGCCCGCCTCTCTCCAAATGCCGCACTCCTTTCCAAAATTTGAATGTGCTTCTTTTATGGCGATTTTGAGACAGTGTAGCCAGCTTAGGCGATGACCTCTGGCTTACTTACCGCCCCCCTCCTCCTTATCCTCCTACTCCTGTTCTTCTTGTTCTTGTTCCTCCTCCTATTCTACGTAACCTGTTCTCCATCTCGCTTTCCCTTCTTGTTTTCCTTTCTTCCTATTTCTCCCCTTGATAGTAATGCTTATATCTAACCTTCCGAGAGAGAGAGAGAGAGAGAGAGAGAGAGAGAGAGAGAGTGAGAGAGAGAGCTTCATAGTGAGGGTTCGGTGGCGGGTCTCGAGGCTTCGCGTGTGGCTCGAAGCTTCGTCACCATCAAGACTCAAGGTAATATGAATGACACGCTGTATTTTCATATTTG
>NC_087196.1:7925857-7935857 GCF_035594125.1 Scylla paramamosain | reverse complement strand
TCAGGCATTTTCATGTTTTTCTTTGCCTATAAACACTGTCTGTTTTCTTATCTTTCTTGTGATGCGAAAAACTCAACACGAAACACTGAATTTAGAGCAAGTAATTGATTTTCACATCACTTACAAAATCTTACCTTGGCATTCTAAACTATTTCCCGACAACTTCATTCGCACCTGTTCTGAAGCACCTGGCGTTAATACGGTGTGTGGCTCACCTGCCCAGTAGCTCACCTGACGTGCCCACCTTTCCCCCGCCCCTTGCCCAGACCGCAGATACGCCCCTAATATATAGCACCCGTTTTACGTCCGCCTTACAATAGCGGCCGGTGGTCTGATCCAAGCTTTGTGGCCGAAAGGGAAGTATATTTGACCATCAGTAAAAAGAGACATAACAAAGGTTGCCAGATTCACCAGCATTTTTCTCCTTCTCTCCCACGACTACATGGAGGCCTGTGTCCTTGTGTGTCCTCCTCCTCCTCCTCCTCCTCCTCCTCCTCCTCCTCCTCCTCGTACCTGGGTGGGAGGTTACACAAGGCAAATATATGACTTCACCTGTGAAAGAACAACCGTAACTAGCGTCACTATTCTATTGACTTCAACATTGACAGACTGATCTTACCTTCCTCCTCCTCCTCCTCCTCCTCCTCCTCCCGGAAACCCTCCCTCACGCCCACACCTTCATTAACTTACCTCTCTACTTTTTCAGGGAGCAGAATGATGCTCTATTTGCTGTTATGAACACGTTGCGCTAAAATATCGACGTGTCGGAGAAAAATGGCGCGAAGAAAACCAAAAAAGAAAGGAAAAATAGGAAAAAATCTCGCCATCGCAGCATTCCAGTCCTTGTGGCGGGAGTCCAGAGGGTTTAATGTGAGTGAAATTTTACCAGAAAGTTTTGCTCGGTTGAAGGGACTAGTGCTTAGGTAAGAGATAAAAAGGTAATTTCACTCCTATTGATACGCGACCGGCAGGTGATAAGGAACCTCACTGCTTCTGAGTTAGACGTAGAACCGAGTCAAACCCTGTCATCTGAACCACCACCACCACCACTACCACCACCACCACTACTACTACTACCACTACCACCTTCCGCCGCCGCCACCACCACCACCATCATCACAGGTTGTAACTCTCCACAACCCATCTTCTTCCCCTCATCACCACAGCTAATAGTGATTATGACGAATACCACCAGCACCACCACCACCACCACCTTTGTTTCCACCGCCGCCAACACCATTGACATTTTCACCACCGCATTCACCTCCAGTGTTCACCACCACAAGAACACGACAACTCAAAATACTCCACTCCACATTTTTCCACCCATAAAGAGGAGGAAGTTGAGAAAGACGGAAAAGAAGACACAGAAAAAGAAAAAAATATTGCTTCAAATCTCTCCGCGCTAAGATCGAACCAGTTAAGGAGGGATTTTGAAGCCCCGAATCAGACCTTATCAATACAGGTTTCGAAGCGGACTTGATTCTTGAGCCTCGGTTCTGAATAGCGATATCAAGGGCGCATCCGGACCTGGCCTCTCGCTTCGGATTACGACGGAAATACTTGCATCTTCGTGTTGAAATATTCCTAACTCTCTCTCTCTCTCTCTCTCTCTCTCTCTCTCTCTCTCTCTCTCTCTCTCTCTCTCTCTCTCTCTCTCTCTCTCTCTCTCTCTCTCTCGTGTGTATATTTTTTGGTATACATGTGTTTCTAATTGTGTTCGTTTTGCCGACAAAGACCAAGATTTTTTAGTTTGTTTCGTTTAGTTTTGATGTTCTTTTTCATTTTCACCGGATTCGCTTTGTTTTGTGCATTCGTTCAAATGTGTTATTTTAGTAAATTTTTCGCTTTTCACTTTTCAGCCTTAAATAAATGTCCCTGTGTTTTGATTATTTTAAACGTCATCACTATAACCACTCGTGAACTAACTGTTTATTAACTTCTACTGCTACACTGCCATCACCACTACACGTATCTACATCACTACTACTACTACTACTACTACTATCACTATGACAGTCACCACTACTACCACCATTACAACGTAGGCAACACCACACCACACACCATCACCACTACCACCTAACAATTTAGCACCACTCCCACTACATCACCACCACCACCACCACCACCACCGAAAACCAAAAAATCACCACTTTCATACCACACTCACCACAAGCACCACAGTACAACCACTCCACAACCACTGCCATTTCACCACCCATCCACATCACCACCAGACCACCAGGAACCATTATTACCACCACCACCACCACCACCACGACCACCACCACTACTGTACCACCAACATAGGCAGTAACCTCTACATATACCGCGATGGCCTCTCCGGCTGTCATAAATCAGTATTAGAGGTCGTAGCCAGTGCCTGCGGTCAACCCGGGACCACCAGGACGGGAGGGGGGACGGGAAAGGGTGGAGGGATGGAAGGAAAGGGGGTGTAGGGGTGGGGGTCAAAGGAAAGGCAGTGGAAATGGTTTTAGAGAGACGTAAAGTTAGAAGGATTTAGATGATGCTGTGGTTATCAGTGATCAGTGTGGTGGTGGTGGTGGTGGTAGTAGTAGTAGTGATAGTAGTAATTCCTAACCTAACCTATCCTAACCAACCTAGCCCAGCCAGACCTAACCTAACTAACTTGCAGTGATGGTCGTGGTGGTGGTGATGTACTCGTATTAAAATATAGGACTCGTGTACAAAGGGGAGGGAAAAGAATATGAAAACTACAAAGAGAAGTAAAAGGAGAAAGAGGAGGAGGAGGAGGAGAAGGGAGAACAAAAATATCACTTATATGAAAAAAAAAGAGAAAATAAAAGGATAAGAAAAATACGATAAGAACGAAGAGGAGGAAGAACGAAAAGAAGTAATGTTAAAATGAAAGAAAATAAAGCTAGTCCAGGAAGAGGAGAGAGGTAGAGAGAGAAAGAGAAATAAGGCGAGAAAAAGAAGAGGAGAAAGAGGAGGAAAACGAAGAACACAGCTAGTTTCATAATAGACGAAAACATCACTGATACGGAAAGAGGAAGAGAAAGAGGAAAAATAAGGCGACACAGAGGAAGAAGAGGAGGAGGAGTAAGAGAAAGAGAACAGGTGTTAATATGAAATAGCACCGATAAGGAGAGATGAGAGAGAAATGGGAGAAATAAGGCGAGGAAAAGGAGGAGAAGAAAGAGGAGAACAAAAGAACAAGACAGTAATATACACAAAACAAGTATACACATGAGAAACCGAAGGATAAATAGGAGAAATAAGGTGAGGAAAAGAAGGAGGAGGAGAAGAATAACGAGAAATGACACACCAAAACAATATCACACCTGTAATACAAATACACACGTTGAAACAAATGACAGTCGTACATACGTGGCAAATACCTGTACGTTTCTCAATGACACCTGTCGTTTCGTTCACCTGAGTCACAGTCACAAGCACATGAGACTCAGAACATTACCGTGACCTTCGAGACCTCACCGTGACCTCGCCGTGACTTTACCTCCCACAACGACCTCATCTATCTCGACCCAAACGTAAACAAAGGTAAACAAGGGAAATAAACGTATATAAAACGTGTATTGTGCATTGTATTGTTGTATAAGGAATGACGAGTTGATTTTTCTTGTGACGTCAACAGGAAATCGCTTCTATTTTCTCTTTTATGTGTCAAGGAGTTCAACTAACGGCACAAAATATTAGAGAGAGAGAGAGAGAGAGAGAGAGAGAGAGAGAGAGAGAGAGAGAGAGAGAGAGAGAGAGAGAGAGAGAAATTCTCTCAATATGCCGCTCCCAAAAAGTGAATTATAAAAGAATGTAAAAAAAAGAAGAAAAATCTAGTTAGTTTATTTTTTTTTTTACGTAGGGAATCTCATCTTTTGTAATAGTTCATGTCATTGGAGGGAGGATAACAGAAACTGGTAAAGAATTCCAGAGTTTACCAGTGAAAAGGATGAGAGAGATTATGGTTGTCCTGCACTAATGAGGTGGACAGGATGAGAGTGAATGATTAGACAGATAAACAATTAGACTGGTGCCTCTGCTTTTTATCTACAACGGTCGTCCATTGTAAGTTATTTTTTTGCGGATTTTTATTAGAAAACTTGATTTGTTACAGAAATATTTTGGCATTTGTTCTTCATGGGAGTTTTACTGATTTTTGAATGCTGATAATGTGTTTGATGCATTCATTTGATATCTATTTTCTGCGTGTTGTGATTTTAACAGTGCAGTGAATATGTGACGATTATTTTTTTAAAGAAATTCCTGACCCACTCTGCTCTTCATGTTTCTTTAAAAATTCTTCAGATATCAATTCTCACATCAATACTTGGGGGAGTGTAATCTGCCGTGAGCATCGTCGTGTCGTGGAGATCAGGCGGACAGATAACCAGATAACGAAGAGTAATTATCGAATTATCAAACATTTACTTTTTTCCAAACAAGACACAAACATTGCTTAACATTTACCGTATCCTGTTGGGTGGGTGGGGCTGTCGGTGAGTCTCGTAGAGGACAAACGCGCAGACAGCTCAACTCAACACAGCGACCTAGAGAAGTAGAGACAAAGACACAGAAACCGTAATGAACCTAAATTGAGATAGAGAACCTGAGGAACGCCGGAGAACTATGAGCGTGGAGAAGACTGAGGATTCAAGAGAGAGAGAGAGAGAGAGAGAGAGAGAGAGAGAGAGAGAGAGAGAGAGAGAGAGAGAGAGAGAGAGAGAGAGAGATACAAACCCTGAGGAACACCACGAAAAAAAAGAATCACGAAAATCTATAGAAACCTTAGGAAAGAAAAATTTAGCATCCACCAGAGAGAGAGAGAGAGAGAGAGAGAGAGAGAGAGAGAGAGAGAGAGAGAGAGAGAGAGAGAGTCAGTCCGTCAGAGCCAGAGCCGGGGCATGATCAGTGAGGGCCGTGGGCAGCCAGCAATCAGGAGAGCAAGTCTATGATCAAGAGCGGCCGGCCATCATAACCTAATATTGTCTCCCTTGATTGTCGCTAGGATTAGTGTGGCTCCGTTTTTATTGATGGTAAATTCCTTTAGACCTCAAATAAAGGACGACTCGCGGTTCCTTCGATGAAGATGTGAGGCGCGTGTATCGCCGCAAATGACAGGTGATGCTGGAAGGTGAGGAGCGAAAGGTGAGGGAGGGAGAGTGGGAGAGGCAGGGAGAGGACTGGATCTTGGTCGCACAGGTGAGGGGCTTGTCTGGGGGAGGTAGTCGACCGAATGTAGCATCCAGGTATACTCGAACACCTGTGTCATTAAGGGAAATAGGAAAGAGTGAAGGCTTTTCGTGTCTCTTTGCGCTGGGTGTTGTCTTGGTGGTGTTATTAGTGGCATGGAAGGGTCGTGGATGAAGGCGCGGCGGGACATTACCTCGCTCTTATTATATTGAGAGGAATTTGCGGGAGATTTAATAAAGTTGTCATTGGGAAAAGAAGAAAAATGTAGGTTTATTTTATGGAACACACAGGTACTGACACACACACACACACACACACACACACACACACACACACACACACACACACACACACACACACACACACACACACACACACACACACACACACACACACACACACACACACACACACACACACACACACACACACACACACACACACACACACACACACACACACACACACACACACACACACACACACGTTTCAGTCATCAATGTTAAACTCACAGTCTGTAATTTCATCCTCTCAACAACTCTATTTATCAACCAGTACTTCGTGATATTTCTTCTTCGATAGAGTCCCAAGGAAGATTTTTTTTTCTTTTTTACCGATCCTCAATTCCATTCCGTGTATTGCCGATAAGAACCGAACACTCGCCAATAAACGCACATTTTGGCGCATTCCTATTATTTCAGAATCGCAGTTCATTTTTACCTACATTGCTTTTCTCACGAATTCACGAAAAGGAAATGTGAGTGAATGACTTTTAAGAATTGTTCAATTTCTCTGTCCTTTCAAAAAAAATACAGATATTCTCACATTTCCTTGTCGTCACGCAGGAAGCAGGAATACCACTCTGTCCTTGCAACGTCTTTGGTACATAGTTGAAGAAGCAAAACTCTTCACTGGAACGCCATAAGAACACGAGAAATTAAGGAAATCCGGAAGAAACCATTTTTTTCAAACATACTCACCTATTTCCATTGATCCTCATTTACATATCATTTGTATTCTTTGGGTGGAGAGATTTGTGTATTGTGGTGATCTGGGTTCTATCCGATCTAAATTCCACAGTCCAGTAAAAAAATGCCTCAGTTCTTCCTACTTTCTACTGGTGATTAGTCTGTTCCCTGCTACCACAACAAAACCTCCAATTTAAGTCCAATCCTTTGTCTATTCTACCTCTCTGTGTCACCCTAATTTAGTATGACACTGGAAAAACAAAGAATCGTTCATTTACTGCTATTCCCTACTGGCTCTTCCTCTGTCCAATGCTAAAACAAGACCTTTCATTTGAGTCTAATTCTATGTCTGGTCTATCTTCCTGTGTCATGATTTGATACCACACTGGGAAAAAACAAATAATCCTTCAGTAATTTCACTCCTTGTAGGTTGTGTATTGTGCGTTACGACAATAAAACCATTAATATCAGTCTAATTTTGTGAGAATTCTACCTTCCCTTGACTTAATTTAGCACCCCGTTGGAAAGAGCAATATAAAATCAGAATTCTTCAATGATTTCTATTTTCTATTGGTTGTTTCTCAATTATATGCTACCACAACAGAACCTCTCATTTCCACCCGTGTCTCGTCCACTTTCCCGAATCGTCTTAATTTACTACCCGGTTGGAAAAAGCAAAAATCTGAGCACAATCCCTCGTTTTAGCATCGCATTGTGAGGCAAAACATTACCCACAATCCCTCGCCCGGAGCTGTCCTTGTGATTATTCGATATGACGATGCCCAGGGGAGGAGATAGCACCGCCTCTTTGCCCACCGCGCCCTAATTTATGTCCCAAACTTAATGGTTGTAATTAATGCTCGAGATAATACTAAATTCTTACAAAACTTTGATATTCTCATAGTGTTCTCTTGAGACGCTTTCCCCTTCCTACCTTCTCTCTCTCTCTCTCTCTCTCTCTCTCTCTCTCTCTCTCTCTCTCTCTCTCTCTCTCTCTCTCTGTCTCTGTCTCTGTCTCTCATGTTTCTTGTCTGTTTTTATTCTGTCTTAAGTTTCGTATTGTTATTTTATTAGCTGTGTGTTGACTCTCTCTCTCTCTCTCTCTCTCTCTCTCTCTCTCTCTCTCTCTCTCTCTCTCTCTCTCTCTCTCTCTCTCTCTCTCTCTCTCTCTCTCTCTCTCTCTCTCTCTCAATACACACACTATCGGAGTCCTCAGCAAGCTCTCTCCATCGCCTCTCATTAATATCACGAGAGGAGGTTTTTAAGTCTTAGTTTAATTAACCGAGTAGCACTGAGCGAATCTCTCTCTCTCTCTCTCTCTCTCTCTCTCTCTCTCTCTCTCTCTCTCTCTCTCTCTCTCTCTCTCTCTCTCTCTCTCTCTCTCTCTCTCTCTCTCTCTCTCGGTCTCGCTCATATTCTTGGACTGAGAGCGTACAGGTGAGAGAGAGAGAGAGAGAGAGAGAGAGAGAGAGAGAGAGAGAGAGAGAGAGAGAGAGAGAGAGAGAGAGAGAGAGAGAGACACGCTTCATTGTCGATCGCAGCGCCTCTACCGGTGAGTGATATTATTACTGAATGTTGTTTTCTTATTTTTCATTCCAGGTCATATCTCTCTCTCTCTCTCTCTCTCTCTCTCTCTCTCTCTCTCTCTCTCTCTCTCTCTCTCTCTCTCTCTCTCTCTCTCTCTCTCTCTCTCTCTCTCTCTCTCTCTCTCTCTCTCTCTCTCTGTCTCTATGTTGAAGGTTCGTATTGTTAAACGCTTTGCTCCTTTATAATTACTGTTACTCAAACGCTACAGGCACAATTAGACGTCAGTGTGTGTGTTTTTATGACATATATTCTCTGTTAACTCTTTCACTACTATTTGGTGCATTTTTTTACGAATCACTAGCACTGAGAGATATTTCTTCTTTCTTTTCATTCTAAATATTATAGCAGGTAGAAATTGCATAATCTATTCCTTTTCATCCCTTTCTTTCTTGCATGCTTATAAAGATTTCATATGTTGCTTTTTTTTTAGTGTTGTGGATTGTTGAAGTATCACCAGGATGATGAAAATTGTCCTGAAAACGTCAATATCTTTCTTTATTGCCTGTTAAAAGTTGGGATATGACGCGTGAATATTTAAGAATGCATAAATAGTTTGTCTTTGTTATCGAAAAGTGACGGCTTTATATCAAGTTTGAAAGGGTTAAACTTTGAATAGAACTACGATAATACTCTTGGAAACGTCAATATCTTCCTTTATTGCCTGTTAGAAGTTGCGTGAGTGTTTAATGATACAAGAATAGTTTGTCTCTGTCATCGAAATGTTTCTCCTATTGAAATGTTAACATGATGTGTTTTTAGTGTAGTGATGTACAGTAATGAGGGTAATGATTATTATAACAGGAAATTATGTTTGCTTCTTAAGTTATTGTCTTGCTTAATACTCCGTCTACATTTGATTGAGGAAGTGAAAATATTGTCAAGATTATTCACGTCTTTTTCACCTCAATATAATAGTCTCTGCAAAATCATGTTACTGTTATTTTTAGTATTTATTTTTTTAGTGTCAGCTCGTAAGATTTATCAGATAGAACATACGATACACATTTTAACTCCTCTTCCTCCTCCTCTTCGTCTTCCTCCTGTCTTCCTTTCCTCTCCTGCCGGCAAGACGGAGGAGGGAGAGGGAAAAACGATTGCTCTCTCTCTCTCTCTCTCTCTCTCTCTCTCTCTCTCTCTCTCTCTCTCTCTCTCTCTCTCTCTCTCTCTCTCTCTCTCTCTCTCTCTCTCTCTCTCTCTCTCTCTCTCTCTCTCTCTCTCTCTCTCTCTCTCTCTCTCTCTCTCCCTTCGTTCCTACCAAGATGATTACAATTTTTTTTTCCGTGTTATTTAAAGAATCCATTAATCTCTTACTGCCCTCAGCACCCCTCCCCCACCGCTCACCAGCCCCTCGTTACCTTCATTCACAGGCGGCACGTGGCATCCCTGTTTGTATCTGTATCCTTCGCCAGATATCCTTGGCGTCCGGTGCGTGGCTTTCCTTGAGTGTCCTTGCATCCTTCGACTTTCTTTGGGTTCCTCACGTGTTTGGTGTTTTTGTCTTTTTATTTCTTTGTTTTTTTTTCGTTTTCGTTTTCTTTCGTTTAAATGTCTGGTTTAGTTTTTCTTTACGTTCTGTTTATCATTTTACTTATTTGTTTTTCTTGTTTTTTTTGTACGCATCTTTTTTTTTTTTTTGTCTATAATTCGTTCTCGTTTTCTGTTGCTTAGATATCTGGTTTTACTTTTCCTTACTGTATATTGTGTTTTTTTTTTCCCATCCTTATTTTATTTATTATTTTTTTTTATTTATTCAGACCAGTCCTTCGTTGTTTTCTTTCGTCTTAATATCAGCTTCATTTTTCCCTTTCTATTTTGTTTATTCTTGTACACATCGTTGTTTGATTTCTTTTGTCAATCTTTCCAGTCTTTCGTCTTTCTTTTAATATCAACACCTGCTAAATTTTTCTCTCCTACATTTACACTCAAGATTTCTTTACCCTCTGTCCTTGTAAGCATCCCATCCTTCTCACTCTTTCCAGCATCACAATCATATTTTACATACATTAACTGAATAATTTATCTCTAAACACTTCTTTGTCTTCCTTCTCCTAACTCTCTCTACTCTTTCTACTTCATCTTATCCTCATCTCTCAACTCCCCTCAATGTTACATCTGGCCCCATGTCAGTATCGTATATTTCTAGCATCAAAACACATCACCCTTTCTTCCTTTTGTGTCTATTGAAGGTAAGTTTCTATGTATTACAGTGTTTGGTATGTACTAAATCTTGTGTGTTTACTAAAGCATCT
>NC_087196.1:7913357-7918357 GCF_035594125.1 Scylla paramamosain | reverse complement strand
AACTTCCTTATTCCTTCCTTAAATCTCCCATTATTCACTTATCCCTTATTCACTTCTCTCTGTCTCTCTGTCTCCTCACCTTCCTTCCATCCTTCTCTCTTCTTCCTTATTATTTCTTCTTTATATCACTGTCGTTGTTCACACATATATTCCCTTCCACTGTTTTTGTTTTTGTCTCTTGTAAACACTCTTCTTCTTCTTTTTTTTTTCATTTCTTCATCCTATCTTTCCTTCCACTTATTTCTTCCTTTCATCAATGTCATTCTTTTTTTATACCTATTCTCGTATCCTTTATCCTCTCCTTTTCTTTTTCACTGTACGTCATTCCGTCCTTCGTAAACTTCCTTCATTTCATTAACGAGTCCTTCCTGTTTACATCTTCCGTTTTTTTTTTTTCACTACTACAATTCTTGACACATCCTGTATTCCCTTTACCACAGTGTTCATCTTTATCCTTCTATCCCCACCTCACCCTTCTTCCACTTCTCCTCCTTCCTCCTCTCCACCTCTCCGCCGCGCCCTAAGCTTGTGCCATCGTCCTCAGCCAGGCAAGGAAGGAAACGAATATTAATGATTTGTACATCGGGAGAATCGTGTTGCTTCCCCCGCGGCGGCCGAGGACAGAGTCGCGTCGGTCGGGTCGCAGGCGATGTTATCTTCATAATTGCCGTGGTAATTGTGGGAAAACCTTATCTCCGTCCAGAAATTGATGTGCCAGCCCCGTCATTCCACGCCGGAGAAATTCAAGTGTTTTCGGCACCAGCCCAGCCCTTAGAGAGAGAGAGAGAGAGAGAGAGAGAGAGAGAGAGAGAGAGAGAGAGAGAGAGAGAGAGAGAGAGAGAGAGACAGAGAGACAGAGAGATGAAAGGATTGTGAGTTGTGGATTGTTGAAAAACTCTGTAGAGAGAGAGAGAGAGAGAGAGAGAGAGAGAGAGAGAGAGAGAGAGAGAGAGAGAGAGAGAGAGAGAGAGAGAGAGAGCATAAAAAACACAAACATAAATAGGCAGAAATCAAACTGAAATTGTATAAAAAATCAAACGAATAAGATTAAAAGTAAACAGAGAGAGAGAGAGAGAGAGAGAGAGAGAGAGAGAGAGAGAGAGAGAGAGAGAGAGAGAGAGAGAGAGAGAGAGAGAGAGAGATCGTCAGCGATACCACACAATATAATGCTGACTTCCTGTCGTTCCCAATGCGGGTTACCTACCAACTTAATGATATTTTGTGTTGAGGCAAAGTTTGTGTTTTACTTCAATATTTCGTCCAATGGCTGCCGAGTCTTCCTCTCCTCCACTTTTTCTCACTTCTTTTCCTCCTCTGCTTCCTTATTTGTGTTGAATTATTTCCTCCTTTCCTTGTTTATTGCGTTTTTCCTGTTTCTACTTTTGTTATTCACGAGTTTCATTTTTTTTTTTTTCGACCTGATGTTTCTCTCTCTCTCTCTCTCTCTCTCTCTCTCTCTCTCTCTCTCTCTCTCTCTCTCTCTCTCTCTCTCTCTCTCTCTCTCTCTTTCTCCATATTAATTTTCTCCTTTTGTGTATCTTTCCTTCCTCTTACCTTCTTTTTCTCCTCCTCCCCCTCCTCTTCCTCCTTTTCCTCTTCCTCTTCTTCTTCCTCTTCCTCTTCTTCCTCTTCCTTTTCCTCTTCCTCTTCCTTTTCCTCTCCTCCTCCTCCTCCTCCTCCTCCTCCTCCTCCTCCTCCTCCTCCTCCTCCTCCTCCTCCTCCTCCTCCTCCATAATATTCACAGCTGCGCATTTTAAACATTCTGTGGTACAATCTATCGATCTGAAGTAGAAGCCATTGCGCGATTTGTGGTTATGGTTCCTGGCTCTTCTTTAACGGGGCTGTGTGTGTGTGTGTGTGTGTGTGTGTGTGTGTGTGTGTGTGTGTGTGTGTGTGTGTGTGTGTGTGTGTGTGTGTGTGTGTGTGTGTGTGTGTGTGTGTGTGTGTGTGTGTGTGAGTGAGTTAGTGAGAGCGTCACCCCTCTCTCTCTCTCTCTCTCTCTCTCTCTCTCTCTCTCTCTCTCTCTCTCTCTCTCTCTCTCTCTCTCTCTCTCTCTCTCTCTCTCTCTCTCTCTCTCTCTCTCTCTCTCTCTTGGTGTTTAGATTTTCCTGTAAATTGAGCTTGTGTCATTTGTCATAAAAGGAGGGATATTTCTCTCTCTCTCTCTCTCTCTCTCTCTCTCTCTCTCTCTCTCTCTCTCTCTCTCTCTCTCTCTCTCTCTCTCTCTCTCTCTCTCTCTCTCTCTCTCTCTCTCTCTCTCTCTCTCTCTCTGGTTACTGAAAGAAATAAAAAAGAAACCATTTCGAATTTCAAAACTTGCTCACATTAAAATGAGAGGAAGGGGTGAGGAGGAGGAGGAGGAGGAGAAGGAGGAGGAGGAGGAGGTGGAGAGGAAAGGGAATAAACCTCTACCCTCTACATTGTTAAAAGCGAGGAGGAGAAGAAGAGGAGAGAGAAGAGATGGTAGGGTGGAGATATGCTTAGCTTGGAGGAGGAGGAGGAGGAGGAGGAGGAGGAGGAGGAGGTAGTGGTGGTGGTGGAAGAGGAGGGTGTGTCTTGTCAGAAAGTAGGAGGAGGAAGACGTGGAGGAGAGAGAGAGAGAGAGAGAGAGAGAGAGAGAGAGAGAGAGAGAGAGAGAGAGAGAGAGAGAGAGAGAGAGAGAGAGAGAGATCAAAGGTGGAACAAGAAATAAACGAAAATAAAGAAAATAAAACAATAAATGTGGAAATATGGGAAGAGGAAGAGGAGAAAGAGGAAGAGGAAGAAGAGGAGGAGGAAGAGGAAGAGGAAAAAGAAGAAAGTGTTAAAAAAATCTATAACATGACATTTATTATTACAAGCACAGGTGTCATATGACGTTACACACACACACACACACACACACACACACACACACACACACACACACACACACACACACACACACACACACACACACACACACACAAGACAGATAGATTAATAGTTTGATACTTTATTAACTAGACAATACAGAACATAGCTTAATAACAATAACTAACCATTCATACATACACTAAACACGAAACACACACACACACACACACACACACACACACACACACACACACACACACACACACACGGGAAGTAGATATGGCGCAAGAATATTCATCTCTTCACTTTTTCACTTCTACAGTAATGGCTTGCAGTTTAGGTGTGGGCGCCGAGGCATTACCGCCCCTGCGTGCCGAGACTCCAAGGGCGTGAGGTGCCCCGCCCGCTAAGGCCCGTGCCATTTATACTTGTTTATGTTGATTTACAAAGAAATGTGAAATGGGAGGAGCGCCGCCCCCCACCGTGGCTCGTTGATGACACTCCCGCTGGCACCCTGAGAGAGAGAGAGAGAGAGAGAGAGAGAGAGAGAGAGAGAGAGAGAGAGAGAGAGAGAGAGAGAGAGAGAGAGATCAACATTATTATCCTTACTATCTCATAAGTGTATTTTGATGTTATCTTTACTGCTACTACTACTACTACTACTACTACTACTACTACTACTACTACTACTACTACTACTACTACTACTACTACTACTACTACTACTACTACTACTACTACTACTACTACTTCATAATATTCATCATGCCAAAAACCTTTAATTCTTGGTTGCACAAAGGTGACAAGAAAATCTTTATAATGCGCAACTTGAAAAGGAAGGAAAGATGAAGAGATAAGACGGAAGAGAGGGAAATAGAGACATAAGAGAGAGAGAGAGAGAGAGAGAGAGAGAGAGAGAGAGAGAGAGAGAGAGAGAGAGAGAGAGAGAGAGAGAGAGAGAGAGAGATAACGTGATCAGATACCAATGTAGTGATGATGTGTAAGTCATTGACAGCAGGAAGGCAAACAGACAGGAAGAGAGAGAGAGACAGACACTCGAATACTTCAGGAAAAAAAAATAATAAAAGGAGAAAATGTTTAATCTTGCTAACTCAAAAATAATGAGAAAACGTCAATTTTTATGTGAATTTGTTGTTGTTGTTGTTGGTGGTGGTGGTGGTGGTGGTATTGTTGCTGTTGATTTTGTTGATTTCTTGTTCTTGTTCTTCTTGTTCTTCTTGTTCTTGTTTTTTCCTCTTCTTGTTCTTCTCGTTCTTCTTCTTTTCCTTTTCCTTTTCCATTTCCTTTTCCTTTTCCTTCTTGTCCTCCTTTCTTCTTCTTCTTCTTCTTCTTCTTCTTCTTCTTCTTCTTCTTCTTCTTCTTCTTCTTCTTCTTCTTCTTCTTCTTCTTCTTCTTCTTCTTCTTCTTCTTCTTCTTCTTCTTCTTCTTCTTCTTCTTCTTCTTCTTCTTCTTCTTCTTCTTCTTCTTCTTCTTCTTCTTCTTCTTCTTCTTCTTCTTCTTCTTCTTCTTCTTCTTCTTCTTCTTCTTCTTCTTCTTCTTCTTCTTCTTCTTCTTCTTCTTCTTCTTCTTCTTCTTCTTCTTCTTCTTCTTCTTCTTCTTCTTCTTCTTCTTCTTCTTCTTCTTCTTCTTCTTCTTCTTCCTATTCTTCTTCTTTTTCTTCTTTTTCTTCTTCTTCATGGTGTTGTTATTATTGTTGTTTTCTTTGGGACATCCCAGTTTTCGTTTCATTCCCCGGCAATATTACTGTGACTATCATCATCATTACTTTAGCTATCATTACTTTACTATTAGCACTGGCCAGTATTAGTGTTATGAGCTTCATCAGTATTTTATCATTGTTATTATTCTACATTTCGCAAACCATATTTTACGTCAGATATATTTTTTCCTCCGACACACCATCCGATACACACATTTTCTATTTTTCTTTTTAAGGCGAACACTCGATCAAAAGTTGGTATTAGAGGAGCTTACCTTGACCACTGACGCCGCTAATTGCCAGGTATAAACGGGACCCAAAAAAATATATATATCGCCTTTATGCTGCCAACGCGGTGATTTGGGATCATCGGGACGGGAGTCGACGGTCATTCGATGAGATAAACCTCGCATTGACCAATCAGAATCTCCGTCTCGCGTGATGG
>NC_087196.1:7905857-7908357 GCF_035594125.1 Scylla paramamosain | reverse complement strand
CCCCTGGAGGAGGAGGAGGAAGAGGAGGAGGAGGAGGAGGAGGAGGAGGAGGAGGAGGAGGAGGAGGAGGAGGAGGAGGAGGAGGAGGAGGAGGAGGAAGTGAAGAAGGACGAGGAGAAGAGAAGAAAGTTGAATCAGGTAAGAATTATATAAGAAAAATATGAGAAAGAAATATTTGAAGAAAATGTAATAATAGTAGCAACAGTAGCAATAGAAGATGAAAGAAGAGGAAGAAGAGGAGAGGGAGAAGCGGTAGAGGCGGCGGGAGTCTCAATAAATTTACCTGTTGATGAGACTCACCTGTGCTGCCTACCTGAGGACATGACTCAGGAACAAATTCTCCACGTTAATTAGTCGTTTAAAGGTCGGTTTGTGGCTTAATTGGGTGGTAGTCGGCGCCGGCAGCAGCGATAAGAAGGGAGAGGGAGAGGAGAGGTGGGTGGCGGTGCGGGAGAGATAGAGATAGAGAGAGAGAGAACACCCCCACAACCGTCCCTTAATGACTAGGGGCTCTTCCGCATGACAATCAGGTATTAATTAATTTCAGGTAACTTGAAGGTGTGCTGGGAAATATTCACTAACACACCACGACTTTTTTTTTTTTTTTTACTTTTTTTTTTACTTTTTTCCTTAGCAGTTTGAAATTTCCGGCAGCAGAACAGGGCAAGATAGAGAGGTTGCAATAGGTTAGGTTAGGTTAGGTTAGGTTAGGTTAGGTTAAGTTTAGGTTAGGTTAAGTTAAATTAGGTTAGGTTAGGTTAAGTTTAGGTTAGGTTAGGTTAAGTTAAGTTAGGTTAGGTTAGGTTAAGTTAGGTTAGGTTAGGTTATTTTAGGTTAAGTTAGCTTAGGTTAAGTTGAATTAGGTTAGATTAGGGTAGGTTAGGTCAAGTTAGGTTAGGTTAGGTTAAGTTGAATTAAATTAGGTTAGATTAGGGTAGTTTAGGTCAAGTTTGGTTAAGTTACGTTAAATTATGTTAAGTTAGGTTAGGTTAGACTAGGTTACGTTAGGTTAGGATGCGGGTTGTGTTAAGTGGCAGGACAATGGGCATTCCGGTAAAGGGGATTCGAACCCATGCTTGAATATGAATGAGCCGCTAAGCCAGTGTTGTATTCCCTTCGCTTTCCTTATTATTTCACACTAGACGAAGCTGTGTTACGCTGATTAGCTGTGTCGCTTGTTTATGGACCCTTGTTCTAGTGTTGTTGAGAGAGAGAGAGAGAGAGAGAGAGAGAGAGAGAGAGAGAGAGAGAGAGAGAGAGAGAGAGAGAGAGAGAGACGTAAAGCAATGTAACCAATTTTAATATGTTTTACCGAGGAAGAGGAGGAGGAGTTGTAGAAAAGAGGAAGAAAAGACGAATATGATAATGGTAGCGAAGAAGAAGAAGCAGAAGAAGAAGAAGAAGAAGAAGAAGAAGAGAAAAGCAAAGTTAAAGAAACACTCAGAGGCAAAGTACAAGGAAAACATTGAACAAAAAACAATATAAAAATTAGGAAGAAGAAAGATGATAAGAAGTGAAGAATTAGTTAAAAAAAAAGGTCAAATAGGCAATGATTAAAATTGAAATAATGAACAAAAACAATACGAGGATTACGAAAAAAGAGGAGGAGGAGGAGGAGGAGGAGGAGGAGGAGGAGGAGGAGGAGGAAAAACTACTCAATGGCTTTTCTGGGTGGTTCGAAACACGATTCATTAGAACAAACGAACTAACAATGCTTTAATTACCATACGAGACTGATGAGCCTTAGATGTGAGGGTGCCGCTCTCTCTCTCTCTCTCTCTCTCTCTCTCTCTCTCTCTCTCTCTCTCTCTCTCTCTCATAATTTCTTCTTGACCAAGGAAAAATGCGAAAAAAAAGGAGAAACAGGAGTAAGAAGAAAGTACAAGAAGAACAGAAGGAAGACGAGTAACAAAGGAATAGAATAAGAAAGAATGAATAAAAGTAATAATGAATAAAACATGATAGATGAAATAAAGTAGTTGATAAAGAAAACGAGAGGTGGAAAAAATCTCACAAGACTTTCAATTTTCATCTTACAAGGGAGAGAGAGAGAAAGAGAGATAGGGAGAGAGAGAGAGAGAGAGAGAGAGAGAGAGAGAGAGGGAGCCCTTGTCACTTATTATTCATATTTGTTCGTATTTATATCTTTCTTCCCCCGTTTTTTTGTTCAGTCATCTGTGTCCCTCGCATTTCTCTTCCTGTCACACATTTTTCTCGTCTCTGCGCCTCTTTCTTCCCTTTACTGTGTCCTCCCTTCCATCATTTGCCTCTGTTCTGTTTTTTTCCGCTTCATTGCCCCTTCCATATGTGCTCTCTCTCTCTCTCTCTCTCTCTCTCTCTCTCTCTCTCTCTCTCTCTCTCTCTCTCTCTGTTCTTTCACGTCGTTAACTGAATATATCTCGCATTCCCTACATATTCCTTGCTACACACACACACACACACACACACACACACACACACACACACACACACACACACACACACACACACACACACACAC
>NC_087196.1:7893357-7900857 GCF_035594125.1 Scylla paramamosain | reverse complement strand
CTACCCTTCACCTGCCCCTTCTCGATCCCTTCCCTTCACTGTCATTTAACACAGGTGAGGGGAAAAGCAAGCTATCCACTCCTGTCCATAAGAGCGATACTCCTAGTGGGTTGGCGTGGTGGAATGGGCAGTAGTGAAGGGGCGGGGAAGGGGAGGCGTGTTCATGTGTTCAATTAACGGGGAGTTCGGAGTGTTACCTTCGGTTCATTGTGTACAGGTGAGGGGCGGCCCACTGACTTACCTGCCTGAGTTAATTAAATCGCAAACAGCTTTTACTTCCCAATTCTGAACTCACTTTTTTTTTCTCTCTCTCTCTTTCTCTCTGTGTTCGTGTGGGTGGGTGGGTGGGTGGGTGGGTGGGTGTGTTTTGTTGAAGTCTGAATCTCTCGCTCTAATCGCTCTTGTCAATCTGTCTGTACGTGATTGTAGAGAAAAAAATGAATATCGAACGTCAAAAAATATATATATTCGTGTTGAAATGCGAGTATGTTGTACGAAATTCACCACAACTATATGTAAAAAAGGGAAAAAAATCGAAAAAATATAGGAATAGGAAAAAAAATATATTGTAGTGCCAGAAATATATGAAGGGAAAAGCTTCTGAAGGGGATAAGGGAAGGGAAATCAATTAATATCATGCAAATTTCGGAATATGCCAGGGAAAAAAAAAGATTGTAGAGATGCGCAAAATAATCTGTGGAATAACAGAAAACATAAGTGAATATTCTTCGGTAATTTAGACCTTGGAAAATTATTGTATAGGAGAAAATATAGCGTACAAAAAATGTGAGAGACGGAGACAGTAAACCTTGGAATAGTGGGAAAAAAAAAGAAAATTTCCCTAAACATACAATTATCAAGATAGGAATTTAGAAATGTGCACAAGGAGGTTATAGAAGAAACGAAAGCAAGATGTATATATAAAAAAAACAAAGTATCTTATAAAACACGAGAAAGAAAACAAAAGAAAGAAAATATGCATAAAGAAAGAAAAAAAAACAGTGAAACAGTCAAGAGGAAAGCGTGAATTTTAGTGAATCGCTACCAGTTGACAAATCGATAAAAAGAAGAGGAACCTCGGATACGCGAAAAATAAATCACAAAACATGAAATACAAGAGATAAAACACTCCCTAAAAAAAAAAAAAAGAAAAGAAAAAAGTCCAGACGAAAGCAGATATCCCTTAAATCTTAAATCAACTGATAGCGTGTAAGGAAAAAAAAAAAAAGAAAAAGAAAAAAGGAAAGAAATATTAGATATGCGAAAAAGGCACAAAACAAAACAAGACGCAAAAAATCGCCAAATGTACAAAGGGAAGGCGAATCTGGCCCACATCTTCAATCAGTCAATAACGCAGAAGGCGAATGAAAAGCAACAACAACAACAACAACAGCAACAGCAACAACAACAACAACAACAACAAAGGCGTAAAAACAATCCTCAAATATTCGAGGCAAAAGCAAATCTGCCCAAAATCTCTAATCAATTTATGACGCACAAGAAAAAAAAAAGAAAAGAAAATGAAACCAATATACGCCAAAAAAGATAAAAAACAAAACAAAACAAAACAAAACAACCGCAAAACAATGAAGACAAAAGCGACCCTGCCCACAAATTTCCAATCAATTAATGACGCGGAAGACGAAAAAAAAAAAAAGAGAAAAAGAACACACACAAAAAAGACACAAAACAAGAAATCCGGCAGACACAAACAAGCTCTCAAATAATGAACGCATAACCGAATGTGGCCCAAATCTCCAATAAATCGATGGAGCGAAGTTCGGAAATATGCATAAAGGCAAAAAAAGGTTTGAATGGTTGAGTGAGTGGGTCGGGGAATCCCTCAGTGCACCTGTTGAGCGTGTGATGTCATACTAAAGCTGACCGCTGCCTCCATTCATTGATTGGATTCGTTTTCAAACTCACCTGCCCGCTAATCACCCCCAATACACCTGGAACCAGTCACGAGAACCAAACGGGACAGATACACCTGATAAACTACACCTATATCTTCAACTTCAAGGCCTCAGGTACGCTACATCACCTGAGGGTACGTGGGTGTAGCGGTGACATCAGTTTATCGGGGTGTAGTAACTCGTGTGTATGGGAGGGTCGCCTAAAGCTGTGTGCTGATTGGTCGTATTGACACACCACCTTTAATGTTACGCCATCAATGGGACGGCGCCCTACTATACGTGTGTGTCTTTCCTTGTTTCCCTGCCGCCCTCCTTCCCGCGCCTTTCGTCACATTTCAAGTAAAATTTTCGCTTCTGTTTTTCAAGAACTGTTTATCTTTTTGGGTTCTGGTTTAGCTTGGGATGGCTTCGTTCGCTGGCTTGACTGGGTTTGTGGAGTGGTGCGGGTATTGATTCCATGTCTTATTGATCCTGGGACGGTGACACGAGATGGGTTACTACGGTGAGGGAGAGAGGGAGAGGAAGGGAGAGAAAGGGAGAGGGAAAGAGTGGGAGGAAAGTTTGGCGTTTCGGTAATCTTTTTTTCTTCCTCTCTCTCTTTTTATGTTCTTTTTTTCTTTCCTCTCTTTCTGTTTATCCTGTTTCTCCTTTTTCCTCGTCATTTGTTAGTTTTCTGACTCCCTTTTCTCTTATTCCTTCACTTCCTCTTCTTTCTAATCCCTTCTCTTTCCCTTTGTCTCTTTTCTCTTTAGTCTCCCCTCCCCTTTCCTTCCTTTCTCTTCTCTTTCATCTGTCCTTCCCTTCAGTTTTACCCTTGAATATCTTCCCATTCTCTTCTTTCCACCTTCTCCTCTCTTCTCATCTCTTCCCTTCCTTTGTTTTTTCCATCACTACCTCCATCTTTGTCTATTCTCTCGTTACTTTCCTTCGTCTTTTTTTCCCCCTTCCTTCTCCCTCATTTTCCTTTGTTCCCTTCCTCTTACCTTGTTCCCTTCACAGCCCCTTCATTCGTTTCCCCTCTTCTTCTCTGCCGCTCTTCCTTGCTTTCATTTCTTTCCCCTCACTCTCTTTCCTTCATTCTTTCCTCCCGTTACCTTTCCCCCTCTTTCTTTCACTCCTCTCCTCTCACTCTCTCTCGATTCCCCTCAGTCTCCACCCACATTCCCTCCTCTTACTTATAGTCCCTCACCATCGCCTACCAGCAGTCCTTTAACCTCACCCTTTCCCCTCATATCTCTCCCCTCCCTCCCCTCTCCGCCCATGCTCTCAGTCCATCTTCGGCGGGCGGGGCCGTGGATGAGGTTCCCGCCTTAAATAGGGAGCAGGAAGGTCGTCTTTGATCTGAGGTTAATTCCACAAGCGGATATTTGAAGGTCGAAGACAGGAATAAGGCAAACACTCGCAGACGGAAATAGATAATTGAAAAGAACAGAGAGGGAGGGAGGGAGAGAGGGAGAGAGGGATTGGAAGACGTGGAGAAATGAATGCGAAGGAAAATCATGCAAAATATAGCTGCCGGTGCAATTGGGTTTAATTAAATAGTCTATCTAAATCAGTGTCATTCAACAAAATTAAAGCCCCTCTATGCTAAAGACACTGTTACGACTCAGCCTTCAATAAGCATTAGCCAGAATTAGGGAGTGTTCGGGCCCCAGTAGCCTTTATTCATTAACATTATTAGCGAGGGAGCAGAGAGAGGAATAGAGGAGAGAGGAGGAGGAGGAGGAGGAGGAAGAGCGGAAGGCAGAAGGCAACCCGTTTAATTCAATTTGGTATAGTGCTCTCAGTTCTAGCTTATAATCGAATTTTTAATCCCCAAAATCCGAACTGGGAACGGAATAGGGGAGGGTAATCTGGGCCACACTAAATCGTGCACCAGAAACCATTTGACGAAGGGATAACAGACTCTACAGCAGGAGAGAGTAAGGCGGCCACATGTCGACGCCCCGGAGAGAGAGAGAGAGAGAGAGAGGGAGAGAGGGAGAGGTAATGGATGCAAGCAATACTAGTGGGCCAAATGGAAGTCGTAATTTAGAGAGTAATTATTGTGGCCTAGAGTGTACAGTGAGGGGTAATGGAGGGCTTCTTGGCTTCGTCTACGGAAGCACATTTAGCAAAGGGAGGGAGAGGAGAGAGGGGAGGGTAGGAGGGGGAGGGTGGAAGGTAGGTGGGTTCTGAAGTCATTTGCGGTCTCTCTCTCTCTCTCTCTCTCTCTCTCTCTCTCTCTCTCTCTCTCTCTCTCTCTCTCTCTCTCTCTCTCTCTCTCTCTCTCTCTCTCTCTCTCTCTCTCTCTCTCTCTCTCTCGCGGTAATGAGGGGGAACTGAGTCATGTCGAGTTTTCATTTTCTATTCTAGTCCCGTGAGAGAAGAAAGTGTCAGATGCATTGATGGAATAAAAGTCGTGATGGTGATGGTGATGGTGATGGTGATGGTGATGATGGTGAGGTGCAAATGAATGGTGATGAATGAAACATGTGTGGTATTTCATTATTTTCCCTCCTTTTCTCGTGTTTTTTTTTTCTTTCTCTCTCTCTTTTTCTATTCTTGCCAAGTGCTAATAATAATAATTCTTTTCTGGGGCGAGATTTTTTTATCTTCTATTATTTTTTTTTTTTTTTCAGGCTGAGAAAAAAAAATAAAAATAAAAAATGTATGAAAGTCGAAGAATTAATAATGCATCTAATGGAAATATTTGATGGAATTCTGCCGGAAGCAAGCAAAGTCCACTCTCTCTCTCTCTCTCTCTCTCTCTCTCTCTCTCTCTCTCTCTCTCTCTCTCTCTCTCTCTCTCTCTCTCTCTCTGGTGTAGCGTTCTCTCCTCAAAGACATTCTGACACTCTAGATAGCGTGAAATATATTTATGTGATAATGAGCCTCGCAGTGCACTGAGAGAGAGAGAGAGAGAGAGAGAGAGAGAGAGAGAGAGAGAGAGAGAGAGAGAGAGAGAGAGAGAGAGAGAGAGAGAGAGAGAGAGAGAGAGAGTTATCAGAGGTCGTGGTAGTAGTGAGGAGAAAATGGGGAATGATTATGTAACCCCAAATTTAATCCCCTCTCTTCCCCTTTCTTTCTCCTTCCTTCCCCTTTCTTTCCTTCTCTTCTCTCTCTCTTCCCCTTTCTTTCTCCTTTCTTCGCCTTTCTTTTCTTCTCCTCCCTTCTCTTACCCTTTCTTTCCTCCTCTTCACTTTATTCCCCCTTTCTTTTCCTTATCTCTCCTCTCTTCTTTCTTCCCCTCTCTTCCCCTCTTTCCCCTTTCTTCCCCCCACCTCCCTCTTTTTTCCTTTTCTTCCAATCTCTTCCTCCTCTTCCCCTCTTCGATTTCTGACCCCACGCACTAGTACATTTCTTCCCACTACACCTCCCCTTACTTGAAAACCATTTCCCCTCACCCTCCTCTCAACCCTTACCCAAACTACAAAAACCTCCCCTTTATTACCCTTTCCCCTCTCTTTGCACCTATTCCCCCTCACCCATGCATAGCTATACCCTTCCCCAACTAGTACCTCCCCTCCATCTCCCCTCACTCTACACCCATTACCCTCACCCGTACATACCCATACCTTTCTCAAGAATACGTCGGTGTACCATTTCCCCTCAGATCTTACCCCCATCCTCTTCTCTCGTTTAATCTTAACTTACTCTTTCTCTCTTCCCTCGTATACATCCACACTCCCCTTTCTTCCTCTCCCCTTTCCTCCCCATCACCATCCAGCTATCATCACCAGAGGCTTGAGTACTCCAATAGCTCCTCTTCTCCCATCACTTTTTCACTCACTATTCTCGTCATCACCCTCCCTCGTTTTCGTCTCTCGCGTCTCTGTCTGTCTGTCTGTCTGTCTGTGTAGTAATGTTAATCTTGTGACGCTGTTCCTTATCTCGACCACAGTGAGAGAGAGAGGGAGAGAGAGGGAGTGGGAGAGTGAGAGGGAGAGGGAGAGGAGATTTTAGTCTTCTGATTTACAAGATGGGTCTCAGCTTTCTGTTTTGTTTTCTTTAAGTTTTGTTTTCTTTTATTATTTGATGTCTCTGTCTGTCTGTCTGTCTGTCTGTCTGTTTGTGTGTTTGTGTATGTCCGGTTTGTTCAGTTTGTTATGATTTCTTTGTCTGTTCTTCTTCTTCTTCTTCTTCTTCTTCTTCTTCTTCTTCTTCTTCTTCTTCTTCTTCTTCTATTTCTTCTTTTTATTATTATTATTATTAAGAGAGAGAGAGAGAGAGAGAGAGAGAGAGAGAGAGAGAGAGAGAGAGAGAGAGAGAGAGAGAGAGAGAGACACACACACACACACACACACACACACACACACACACACACACACACACACACACACACACACACACACACACACACACACACACACACACACACACACACACACATCCCCATTATAATGTAACGTACTCATAAATCCACGTCTTTCTGAATAGGCACGGAATTAATCATGCACAAAGGACATTAAGATAAACATGTTCACGTGGGCGGGAAAAAAGCGAATTAAAAGCAGAACCGATAAAATTAAAGCCTTCCAACACACACACACACACACACACACACACGGATGCACTACTGCCAGCGCTACGAAAACAGTGATCTTTAAAACCCTGAGGAACCGCCTATTTTCGTAAATCAAGTCACTATAAACAACTGCATGTCTCGCTTTCACTCGTGCCTCTCATGTACACAATAACACCACCACCATCACCACCACCACCACCACCACCACCACCACCACCACCACGTTCTATTTTATTTATTCATTTTTTTATCTTGTTTTTTTCCCTACTTTTTTTTTATATAATTATTTTGTTTCTTTGATTTGAATGTCCCTGTTTTTCTTTTTCCTTTTTTTCTGTCCTTTTTTGTCTCTCTCGTCTCTTTTTTTCTATTTCTTATCTTCATCTTGATCTTTCGGTTTTAAAGATCTGCTGTACTTTTTGTTTCCTTTGTTCCTCTTCGTTTTGTCCCTTCTATTTCTGTTCCTTATGTTTATTCTTCTGTTTCTTATGCTCTTAATTGTTTCTTTATGCTTAATTTTCTTATCTAATCTTCTCCTAATCATTGTCATCTTTCTCTTGCTTTGATATTTGCATTCCGATTTATTATTGCTTCTCTTATTCTTTCATCCTTATTGAAGTCGTGTTTCTCTCTTTATTTCTCCTTCTTTTCTTTTCTACTGTATCTTTTCTTTATCTTTTTTTCTCCCTTTCCTTCATCCTTATCTAATTCCTGTTTCTCTATATTCCTTCTTCTTTTTTTTCTCTCTCTCTCTCTCTCCCATGTTCTTATTGCTGTCCTTTCTCTCTTTCTTTCATCCTTATCGAAGTGTTTGTCTCATTCTTCTTATCTCCCTCTTCTTCTTTATTATTCCCATTCATAATATTCTTTTGTCCTATTTTGATCTTCGTTTCTTATTTCATAGTGTTCTTCCTTTTCTTATTCTTCGTCCCTCTCTTTCCTCCTCCTCCTTCTCCTCCTCCTCTTTCTCTGCTGTTCTTTACCCTTTACCTCATAAAATCTGTAATAGTAGTATATTCACACTAACAGCCTCGTTAGGACCACTAAGGCGGTTGCTGTCTGTTTATCCTTTGTATT
>NC_087196.1:7875857-7880857 GCF_035594125.1 Scylla paramamosain | reverse complement strand
GAAAGAGAGAGAGAGAAAAAAAAGATGGATTAATTCCCTAAGTGGAAGCAACACAACATCACATCCACATCTACATCCGTCACTATCCACCCATCCACACACACACACACACACTCACACACACATGTAGACTTCCCAACGCACACATTACCCAAACGTACACGATAAATATCTGGCGCGATCTTGTTCAGTGTTGCCTCAGTGCTATCTCCCTGGTACGGTAATGTCTTAGGAAGGTACGATGCCTGCTGTGTGCACTATGCATTATTTACGATAGCTGCAGGCGACGACGGCAGTGATGGCGGCGGTGGTGTGTGTGCAGGGCTGCAATTTGTCCTGTTTGCTACGTCTCCAATTTGCAGAACCCAGTTTGTGATGCGACTTGTTTGCAGAATGAACGGTCGTCTAGATATCGCTGCTTCCTTCCCTGTTAGCTCTCTCGTCATGTCCTTTGTGCCTCCTCTCCTCTACTCTCCTCTCTCCTCTCCTCTCCTCTTCTCTCCTTTCGTCTCCTTTCGTCTCCTCCTGCTGCTTCCTCTGTCTTAGTTTCTGTCTCTCCTCCTCTCTCCCTCACCTAGCCTTTCTATCTACCAGTCTGATTCTCTCTCTTCCCTTTCCTTTCTCCATTCCTTCATCTTTTTTTCCATTTTTTTCCGTCTCTCTGTTACGTCTATCTCCTCGCTTCTCTACCTATCCATCTGCTTCTCTCGTTTCTCTCTTGCTTTTTCTTTCTCTATTCCTCTTATATTTTCATCTTTTCTCTCCACTTTTCTGTCTCTCTGTTTTGTCTTCTCTCTTCTCTCCTCTCTACCTAACTATCTGATTTTCTCTTATTCTTCTTTGTTGTTTCTTTCCCTCTATCTTCCCAGTTCTTTCTATTCAACCTGTTTGCTTCTCTCTTCTCATCTCTTTCTCTTACCTCTCCTCTGTTTCTCATTCTATTTCTCTTTACTTATCTATGTTTCTCTTTCTTCACTTCCCTATTTCGTTTCCCTCTGCATTATTTGGCGAACTTTTCCTTGATTTTTTTTTTCTGTTCGCATCTGTTCCATTTTCCTTTCTTGTTATTCTCTTTTTGTGTGTTTTCATTCATACTATTATTTTCTTTGCAGTGCTTCTCCTTTCTATTTTCATTCCCATCCATTTAATTTCTGTTCTTCCTTCCCCTCTTCCACTTCTCCCTCCTCCTCTTCCTCCTCCTCCTCCTCCTCCTCCTCCCATTCGTTCCTCTCTATTTGCTGGTCACATCTCTGCCTTCCTGCCTCCCTTCCTCCAAGTCCGTTTGACCATGTTCTTCCCTGACCACAGCCTCCCTCCTTCCCCGCTCCTTCCTTCCTTCCCTCCTTCCCTCCCTCCCTCCCCCCTGCCACAACTTAGTAGCCAAAGCAAGTCTCCCTTTAACTTTAGAATCATCCCTGTATAGGAGGAAGAGAAAGGGAAGAGGAGGAGGAGGAGGAGGAGGAGGAGGAGGAGGAGGAGGAGGAGAATAGGTAAGAGGAGGGAAAAGGAGAAGGTAAAGGAAAGAAGTAGGAAGAGGAGTGAAAGGGAAGGAGAGAGAGAGAGAGAGAGAGAGAGAGAGAGAGAGAGAGAGAGAGAGAGAGAGAGAGAGAGAGAGAGAGAGAGAGAGAGAGAGAGAGAGAGAGAGAATTGTTTTATGAATTTGGTTTTTCGTTCAGAAAGAAAGAAGAGTGGATTAGAAACCAAATTTAAGGAGGAGAAAGAGAAGAAGGAAGAAAAAGAACAAGAACAACAACAACAACAGCAGCAGCAGCAACAACAACAACAAGAGATAGTTAATTTTGTTTCGTCTTTCGTTCTTCTATTTCTACTCGTAATCGACACTACCACCACCACCACCACCACCACCACCACACGCAGTCTCCCATCTAACAATTACGAACAAGGCAGTGAGTGAACGAAAGGTTCCAGCAGTCCTCGCCTTTCGTTCACACCACATCGCCCCTCCGTTGACTCCTCGTCCTCGCTGCCTGGGCCTCGCTTCATCTGGCGGGCATTTCCCTCGTTTTTCCTTCTTTTTCCTCCTTTTTCCCTGTCGTGGGCGTGTCCAGGAGGCTGTCACTGCCCTGCTTGTGCTGTTTACTTGCTGTTGGGAACGAAAGAAGGAGTTTGTTGTCCTGGAATTGTCCTCTCTTTCGAACCGCCTCCTCCTTCTCCTCCTCCTCCTCCTCCTCCTCCTCCTCCTCCTCCTCCTCCTCCTCCTCCTCCTCCTCCTCCTCCTCCTCCTCCTCCACGCACAGCCAAGCCAATACAGCCAACAATAAACTCCCTCTCTATCTGTGTGAAGACGACGAAGGCGCAGAAGGAGTTTACAGTTATTTGTGCCTTTACTGTTGTCACCAAATGCGTAAGTTAATCGTGGAAATGCGTGTCGTCAGAATAGATTGCGTAAGGTAGTGTAGATTTACTGGTTTGAGTGTTATTTTGGTGTGTTTTCATTAGCATCGTGTGAAGTTATGATTGGATTGTGAGTTTGTGTGTTCTGAAATGCAGTCGGGTAAAATACTGTGTGTGTGTGTGTGTGTGTGTGTGTGTGTGTGTGTGTGTGTGTGTGTGTGTGTGTGTGTGTGTGTGTGTGTGTGTGTGTGTTATGTATTATTTTTTTTTGGTAGGCTTATCTAGAATACCTTAAATTTTGTTTTTTTTCTACTTTCTTATTCTTTAAATTATCCAAAGATCTTAAAAAAACACTTAAATTTTTAGGTATAACAATTTCTTTTCCATTTTTTTTGTATAGTTCTCGTTTTCTTTGCCTTTTATTAACAGAATGGCGTAAAATACCTTTGGCAGAGAGAGAGAGAGAGAGAGAGAGAGAGAGAGAGAGAGAGAGAGAGAGAGAGAGAGAGAGAGAGAGAGAGAGAGAAATCAACCTTCTTCTTATTTCCCCCTCCACTACCACTACCTCCTCCTCAGACAAACAGACAGACAGACAACGGAGGGGACATGAGCAGGGTGTATGTTAGTGTCCAGTCAGGGTAGCGCTTGGCAGTGTCCCCAGTAAACTCCCAGTAAACCCCCAGTAAAAGCAACGTAATGAAGGAAACTTGGGGCAACGGAGGGAGATTGGTGGCTGTAAAGGAGCGAAGCCAGCGAGGGTTCAATCCGGCGTTCCTGAAGGTAATATTAGGAACTGCTTGTGTTTGGATCCCTTGAATGACAATCTGGGTTCACTTTTAAGGGTTCAAGTGGAAAATTACTGTGTTTATTAGGATTTATGTTCATTTATAAGGGTTCAAGTGAGGATTAGTGTTTTTTAAGGGGATTTTGTTTTTGTTTTAAAGTTTCAAAGGGGAATTTGGGTTCATTTTTAAGGGTTCAGTGTGAAATTACTGTTTATTACATGGATTTGCCTACACTTTTAAAGGTTCAAGAGGTAATTATATTGTTGTATGTTATTTAATTGGTATTTATTGATTCTTTGTCAAAATAAATTAATTAAATATATAATACATGATGGGAAAAAAGGTGAAAAATAGTAACTTTCTTTTCGTTTCATTTTTTTTTCCGTTCTTTCTTCTTCCCGTTCTTCTTTTTTTCTTTCGCTTTTTTCTTCTTTATCCCTCCTCCTTTTACTGGTCGTATTTTGCAGGTTTTCTAAACAATATTGTTCTCACTTCTTCCTCTTTTTTCTTCTTTCTTCTGCTTCACCTTCTCTCTTTTTCTCTATTTCAATTTCGTTCTGTCTTGCTGTTTCTTGCTTTTCTGTCTGTATCTTGTTCTTTTTTTCCTCTCCTCTTCTTATTCTGCTTCTTATCTCTTCTATTTTCTGTTTTCTAATCTCTCCATCTTCCTCTTTTCTGCTCCATTCCTTCTCTTCCATGCTATTTATGCCTCACCCTTAGTCTCTCTCTCTCTCTCTCTCTCTCTCTCTCTCTCTCTCTCTCTCTCTCTCTCTCTCTCTCTCTCTCTCTCTCTCTCTCTCTCTCTCACCCATAAGAACACATAAAAAAAGAAAAATCACCCTGCAACTGACCCAGGGCTCATATTTTTTACTTTATTTTTTCCCCTCCGCGTCAGTCTATTTCAATGAGATTTTCCATTACATTATGACCTGCACATGACCGTCAAAACCTTTCCTTTGATCACGGCGATATTGTAAAAGCCGCCGGTGTGTGTGTGTGTGTGTGTGTGTGTGTGTGTGTGTGTGTGTGTGTGTGTGTGTGTGTGTGTGTGTGTGTGTGTGTGTGTGTGTGTGTGTGTGTGTGTGTGTGTGTGTGTGTGTGTCTGTCTCCACCTACCTTCCTGCCTACCTACGCCTTCCTCACTTCCCCGATATAAAATTTTGTAATCTTTTTTAATACTCTGCTGTGCTTCCGTGAGTTCGGTGTGATACAATAGGCGTTGCACCACCACTTCGAAACCCTTCACCAGGTATACCACACCTTGACGAACCTGGCTTACCTGTCTTTTACCAGTGGCTTACCTGTGCTGGGTTACTGGGCTTGTTTCTCTGGTGAAGTACCTGTCTGATTTACCTGTCCGGCTTGTGACTGGCTTAACGATATAATTCATCCATTTTTCACCACCTTTGTCGTTAACAGCTGATTCCACGCTTATTAGAATGATAATAATTTCGAAAGTGATTTTTTTTACTGTCTCTATTATGCGGATGTGTTCGGATTCTCCCTGTCTGTGTTTTAATGGTGTTTAATCTCTTTGTCTCGGGAATTGCAGGGAATTAAATGCTTTCTGTGTCTGACTGTGTCTCTCTCTGTTAGTCATCGTTCATCATTCATGATACGTGGCGCATTTCCTGTATCGTGCGATCAGGGGGAAGGAGAGAGAGAGAGAGAGAGAGAGAGAGAGAGAGAGAGAGAGAGAGAGAGAGAGAGAGAGAGAGAGAGAGAGAGAGAGAGAGAGAGAGAGAGAGAGAGAGAGAGAGAGAGAAGGATTTTCACTCTCCCACACTGATACTGATATGAACTACAGAATCATGCACATCAGCTCAACAATCCCAAGCGCGTGCGCACACACACACACAC
>NC_087196.1:7855857-7870857 GCF_035594125.1 Scylla paramamosain | reverse complement strand
AAGTACAGGTAACACCGTAACTTCTGAGCCACACACTGCATTAGTTACCTCCTTCTCTTCCCACAGTCAAGGGGAAGAGATGGGATAAATAAAGGCAAGTTCTCAGACCCTTCCAAACTTCTACTCTCTCTGGCTCAAGGATAAATGGGCCTCGTTAAACCAGGAATTACTCACCCACAATCAATAGCTTCGATTTATGGGTGGGATGTCTTAGTTGTTCTGGGTAATAATGGTGCTTTCGTGTGTGTGTGTGTGTGTGTGTGTGTGTGTGTGTGTGTGTGTAGTTGCAGTCCCTGTTCGATTTCTATTGGGTAAGGTTGTGTTTGTGTTGCCCTTCAGGTGTGTGTGTGTGTGTGTGTGTTCTTATTTTTACTTCTCTCTCTCTCTCTCTCTCTCTCTCTCTCTCTCTCTCTCTCTCTCTCTCTCTCTCTCTCTCTCTCTCTCAGAATTCCCTCCGCAGTCAAATGCTTCATATTCTTAATCAAAGCAAAACTGAATCATGCTTTGAACGTCCTGCAAAACAACATTACTTAACTTCCTGTCATCTTCACACTCAGCCAAGAGAGAGAGAGAGAGAGAGAGAGAGAGAGAGAGAGAGAGAGAGAGAGAGAGAGAGAGAGAGAGAGAGAGAGAACACAAGCTAAAGAAGCGACATGTAAAATAAAAGAAAAGAAGAAATAGGCAAAGAAAATTTCGAAAACAAAAAACAGGTGAAATAATGGAATAAAAACAAAAGGAAAAAAATTAGTTTTTGAAACAAGAAAAAAAAATGAAAGGAGGAAGAGAAGAAGAAGAAGAAGAAAATCCGTGAGTCCATCTAGCAATTTCAACTCGTACCAGGAACTAAGAAAGAAATAAAAAGGAATCAAATACTGCGAGGAATTTGAAAAGTGGTACTAGTAGTGGTGGCGGTGCAGGTAGTGGTGGTGGTTGTGGTGGTGGTGGTGGTGGTCTTCCGGGTTCAGCGAAGTATTTTTCCTCACGCTCTCCTCAGCTACAATCAAGTTGCCTCACTCACTCACTCACTCACTCTCACTCTCTCTCATATCACACGCGCGTACCTTTGAAGACCGGTGTAATTAATTGTTGTTGTGCACCTGAAGACGTTGTTGATTACAGGTGAGAGTTAACGGAGCGGTGAGGTGGAAAGTACGAGTCCTCCTCCTCCTCCTCCTCCTCCTCCTCCTCCTCCTAAATATACGCAGTTGTTGGTTGTTCTTCGCTGTTCTGCTTCATATGAGGGGTTCGATCTTGTGGTTCTTCGGATCTCGTGTCTTGTTTATTTATTTATTTATTTATTTATTTATTATTTTTTTATTTATTGTAACGATGTGATTGTCTTCGTGTTATCTGGGCGGTTTTGGGCTATTTTTGGGATGCGTTTGGATAGCTTTTCTGTTAATTGGGCTGTTTTGGGCTGTTTTGGGCTGTGTTTTGGTTTTTCTGTTAATTGGGCTGTTTTTGGAGTGTGTTCTGGTTGTTTTCTTGTTAATTGGGCTTTTTTTTAAGGAGTTTTTTTGTTGCTTTGTGTTTTGTCTTTTTTTTGTGTTTTGGTGTTGGTCTTTTATTTATTTTTTTCGTGATTTTTTTTTTAATTTCTACCATGAATTTGCTTTTTCATTATTTATGCCTTCATTTTTTTTTCTTTGTTATTTTTTTCCCTCCTCCACCTCCACCAGCTCATCCTCCTCCTCCTCCTCCTCCTCCTCCTCCTCCACGACAAGATATGAAGCACACTGATAACTCCTCACCAAGATCAAAGCCTTTTCTCTTTTGCCCACCCTGAGATCCAGCCTCTCCTGCAGCGCTACGAGGAGGCAGTGTTGTTAGCGTAATACTGCTCCGAATACCCCTCCTCCTCCTCCTCCTCCTCCTCCTCTCCCTCCTCCTCCTCCTCTTGCTGGTACTGATACAAGCACACTTCCTCCCCTGCTGCTGCTGATGCTACCTGTGTTATTAATTTATATTGCTTCTTGTCTGGTATGGTACGTCATCTTACGCTGTTCCTGTTGCTATTTTTGCTGTTATTTCTTCATACTACTAATAGCGTTATGCTTTACATGTTCGCTACTTTCTGGTACTGCTACTACTTGTGCTATTCTATACATACTACTGCTACTACTACTGTTAGAAAGTCAAGGGGCTTTTTGGTATACGAGTAGTGCTTGGTTCACCCCCTGTTCGATTCTGACTCACGGAAATTCCTCTGTGGGAGAGATAGCGCTCAGTCGTAACGTATTTCAGTGCAATGTGATTTTTGGTGTTGTTAATAAGTCAATATGTTTTCCGGTTTATTGTTGTTAGCATCATAATTGTCAGTGTTACCCTTGCCGGTTGTTGATATTGTTACTAAGTGGTGTTATTGGTACCTAGTTTTTGTCTTTCATACTACTCCAACTAATGCCAACACCATCACCGCCATGAGCACCACACACAGACACACACACATGAACATCACCACACACCACCACACAGCCACTCAAACAACCACCACACACTCAAACAACCACGACCACCACCACACACAAACACACTTTGCTAACGATATCAACTTTTAAACATTTCCACACTCGTCGGCCGCCGCGAGCTGTCTTTTTCCCGCTGTCGGTCGGCGTCGCTCATCCCGCAGCGGCTAGCGATGACGCGGCGGCCAGGTAACCCGACAGGGAATATGACGCTCCCTGGCTCACCTGACGCAGGTAATATCGAACATGAGGCCGCCCCGTCCACGCCGTCAGGCACGACTGTAAAAATGCGGTAAATTAAGAGAACCGTAATGAAAGTGTCAAACTACCTTGTGTGGCTGATGTGCAAGGGGTGAGCGGCCCCCCTGAGGCACCCCTGGCTTGCCCCCGTGGCCCTGAGGGGGTGCCAAGGGGGGTACATGCCGGCACTCATGTTAAAACGCCATGTGTGGGTCCTGAAGTGTTGAGTGGAGTGTGTTGCCGCGTATTTTATGTGTTTCTTACCCGCTTCCTTTGTTGCTGGTGGTCTCAATGTTACTTTGTGTTCCATGGCCTGAACTTTGCTATTCGATCCCACCCTGGCGTTCATGAGTGTGAGGATAGCACGTGACCTAATCTGGTGGTGTTTTTAGTCTCCGTGACCTTGTTCCTGTCGTTTGACCTGGACACGTGACCTTCAGTGTGGTGGTCTTTCAGTTGTGTTGTAATGCGATTTTTTTTTCTACTTTTTTTTTTATCACTGTTGTGGTGTTTGGTGAGTCTTGTGATTTGTGTGGCCTATGTGTACATAATTGTACGTGAACATTGATTTATGTACACCCACGTCAACTCAGACACGCGTATGACCTCTTACACACACACACACACACACACACACACACACACACACACACACACACACACACACACACACACACACACACACACACACACACACACACACACACACACACACACACACACACACACACACACACACACACACACACACACACACACACACACACACACACATTGACCTCACCTCAATTTAGTGGCAGTCCGACCTGTAATGCTGGTGGAAGATGTCATAAATTGCACCGCTTGCACCTTCCACGCTTCCTCTGGCATAAAATGTGGCGGCACTAGAAAGTCAACTCGTGGGTATTTTCTTTGTTAAACACGTGATGGATGGCCGGCCAGGTACAGGTGAGGGAAGCATGATTTTGGCCTTACCTGGTGTATACCTTATTAGCAGAGTTCACGTACACCTAACTCACTCACTCGGACTTACACGCACACACGCATACCAACGCACGTACATGCTATGATTGTTTGTTCGTGTGTGTGTGTGTGTATGTGTGTGCTTGTGTGTGTTTAGGTATAAATAGTTTGCTGGTTTGATTTATTGCATGATTGAGGTGGTTTATGGGATGCCTCACCTGCTCTGTGTGTGTGTGTGTGTGTGTGTGTGTGTGTGTGTGTGTGTGTGTGTGTGGGGGGAAGGGGTGGGGGGATGTTTACGTGTGAAATTGTTTGCTCAAGATTAGAAAAGTGTGTTTTAGGGTCAACTTTTGCTGGTTTGCAGTTGCTTCACCGACCCTGTTGCACACACACACACACACACACACACACACACACACACACACACACACACACACACACACACACACACACACACACACACACACACACACACACACACACACACACACACACACACACACACACACACACACACACACACTCGTTTACTTTATGAATATTACAAGTTTTATATGTATTTTTTTCATAATCCGTTGTGTGTTAAATTGTTTTCCTTACATTATTCACACACACACACACACACACACACACACACACACACACACACACACACACACACACACACACACACACACACACACACACACACACACACACACACACACACACACACACACACACACACACACACACACACACATAAGCATCGACGGCGTGCGTGACTTAACACCATTCCTAAGACACAAAGAAAAATAACTGTCACACTTAAAGAAAGAAAAGAAAAGGAGCGTTAGACAGCGGCAAGGAACCTCAGTGGTGTGTGTTGGGAGTGATTTATGCAAGGTTCTTATGATGCGTTCCCTTGGCAAATTTTAAGTAATGATAGTGACTGTTGCAAGTGATAATAGTAGTAGTAGTTGTAGTAGTTGTAGTTGACGTGGTAGTTAACATAGTAGTGATAGTTGCAAGGGAGAATTAGAGCTGAGTAGAATGAATGGAGTGAATAGCGATGATGGGAGGTAGTTATGAAGATGGAAATGAAGCGACGTGCAGGAAGAAGTGATAGATAAGAAGGAAGGAAGAAAGGAATGGAAGGGAAGGAAATTACGACAATTATATATAAGAGAAAGAAGAAAGGAATGAAGGAAGGAAGGATAGAATGTAGAAGATTAGATGATTGAGAGTGAAAGATAAAAAGGAAGGAAGAAAGGAATGGAAAGGGAAGGAATTTAGGAATGTTTTATGTAAGCAAAGGTGGAAGAAAGAAGGAAGGAAGGAAAAAGCAGTAGACTGGATAAAGAAAAAAACAATGAAACTACGTAAATGAAGGAAAAGGAAATGGAATGAAGAAATAATAAATGTAAGGAGAGAAAGTTAACTGAAGGAGTCTGAATGAAGGAAAGGAATAAAGTAAGAAGGAAAAAAAGAAAGAGGGAAATAGAAGAAACACAGTGGATGAATAGTAGAAATGCAACAATAAAAGGAAGGTATAAGAAAAGAAGGATAAGATGAATGGATGAATGGAAGAAATATGTAAAAAAGAAGAAAAAAAGAAAAGAGGAACAGAGGAATGGATGAAGTAATGAAGGAAGAACCAGAACACACACACACACACACACACACACACACACACACACACACACACACACACACACACACACACACACACACACACACACACACACACACACACACACACACACACACACACACACACACACACACACACACACACACACACACACATTTCACTCCCACCCCGCAATTCGCAACGCCTTAATCAAATCACACACACACACACACACACACACACACACACACACACACACACACACACACACACACACACACACACACACACACACACACACACACACACACACACACACCACATCTCACCTTACCCCTCGCAAACAAACACACTCTCACTTACACACACACACACACACACACACACACGATCAATACATTAACCTAATAGATAAGTAAAAAGATTATGAAGCCCTTGGGACGATGGCGCGAAAAAGGCCTCACCTGACTTAATGGAGGGGCGACAGGTGAGGCGGGACAGGTAGCTTGACAATGCGCGCTGTTAATTGCTTAAAACTACCGAACAAATGACGACAATTGATAGGTTGACTGGCGCGCCACCTGGTGACTGACAGACGGCACAGATGGATTATTGGAGCTCCGGGTCTGTCTGTCTGTCTGTCTGTCCAACTGTCTTTCTGTCTATCTGCCTGCCTGTCTGTCTGTCTGTTTGCGTGTTTGCTATTTCTTTTTTTTTATCGTCACTGGTGTTTGTGTGTGTGTATGTGTGTGTGATAGGATAGTGGAAGTAGTAGTAGTTGTAGTTGTAGCTGTTGTTGTTGTTGTTGTTGTTACTACTACTACTAATACTAATACTAAAACTAATACTAGTACTACTACAATGTTAATGATAATAATAATAATAATAATGATAATAATAATAATTATTATTATTATTATTATTATTATCATACCACCACCACCATCAGCACCACCACAAACAACAACAAGAGCACAGCGAGGCGATAATTAAAGCTGACTCCAATGACTGTATTCCCAGCTTGCATGTCACACGCCACTGAGCCGTATAAAGGGGAGAAAAAGTCATTATTTCACCCATTATTTTCACCCTTTGGCCCTAATTAAGATAACCCTAATCACCCCATAGATACCTTAATTACCACCGTGACCACCTGAGCAGGGAAGTACGTGAGGTGTTAAAGATAAGCCTTATCTTCTACACCTTAATTATTGTCTTATATCCCACGTTTGTGTAAGGAAAGACACGCATCATTTGCTTATTAAAAGTATGAGTCAATACTTCGGGAGGAGATTATGTTTATCTTGTTATTTTCTGCTTTTTTGGCGTGATTAAGTGTTTCTTTACCTGCTCGGATGCTGACGGGTTCCTAATCAAGGTAAGAAGTTAATGGTGGTAGTTGTGGTGGTAGTAGTAGTTGTAGTAGAAGTAGTAATATTTTTTACTGGTGTTTTTATTGTCATCTCAAATATAACAGATAAATAAAAAGTAAATAAATAAATAAATAAAATAAGAGACGAAATTATAGAAAGAAAAACCAGAAAAAGATGAAGATAAAAGGATGCAAACTGATTAATCCCTACACACACACACACACACACACACACACACACACACACACACACACACACACACACACACACACACACACACACACACACACACACACACACACACACACACACACACACACACACACACACACACACACAGCACCACCTACCTACACCTACACCTCGCACTTTGTTCTTCCAGATGCAACCTAAGAAAATATTTCCCTGTTTTTCTTACCACCTTGGTGTCGAAATTCGGTATTATTTCAAAGCCTCCTTTTCTCCCTTTTCCTGCAGCTTCTGTGGAAATCAGGCGAGTCTCACAGTCCGGCCAGGTAATGAGATAACACGTTGCATTGTACACCTGGAATAAGAAAAAAACAGGTGAAGGAATCTAATGCACTGTTTTCAGGTATTCTATGGTGAATGTATGCCTCCCTCTTTCCTCTTTCATTTCCTCCTTCTTCCTCCTCCTCTTCCTCCTCCTCCGCCTCCTTGTGTAACTGTAATGTTCGCAATTTGTCACCTGTAAGGGTTAATTGCTAGGTAGCCTCCATAGAACAGGTATTGTGGTAACTGAGAGGAGGGGTGACACATGGAGAAGATCCCCTTTGTTCTTACCTGTATAATTAGTCCTCCTCCTCCTCCTCCTCCTCCTCCTTCACTTTCTCATTCCTATTTCCTGTTTTCTTAGTAATTTTGTTTCGCATAAAGACGTTGTGGTACTTTATTTGCATCTCAATGTCGTAAATGTGAAATGCTTGTCATCGTAATGTTCCGGTGATTATCATTTGTTGTTATTTTTACCACCTATTTGTTCGCTTTCCCTTCGTTCCCGCCTTTTGCTCCGTTTTCATAATTTATCTTGCATTTTTTGTCTTATCTTTTCTCTCTTTCGAAAGTTAAAATCAGTCAGTCCAGGAATCTTCCCTACTTCTTCTCTTATCATCTCTTCTCATCCTGTCTCTCGCAAGTCACCTACACCCTCCCCTGGTAATTCTCTTATCATCTCTTCTCATCCTGTCTCTCCCAAGTCACCTACACCCTCCCCTGGTAAACACGTGACCCCCATACACAGTCCCTGTCTATCCCTCTCCTGGTAGCGTCCATGAGTGAGTTAATTCCGGGTCATGTATCACTGGATCATCTGCACTCGAGTCTAGCCCGCCAATACCTGACCCGTAATTAGAGAATTATAAAGGTAATTAACTCGAGTCTTACCTGTGCAGAGAGAGAGAGAGAGAGAGAGAGAGAGAGGGGAGAGAGAGAGAGGGGGGGTTAGGAGATAATACAGTACTGTGACATAAAGAGACATTGGGATTTTACGAGTATTGCTAATAGTATTCTCATTCGATCTAATTTGTACGTATAAATGTGGAGTGTTTGTCTGTCTGTCTGTCTGTCTGTCTGTATGTATGTATGTATGTATGTCACTCTGGGCTTGTGGTTGCGAGCGAAACTATTGCAAACTGAATGATGTGACTGGAAAAGTAACGAAGAAATAAGACATGGAAGCCGTTTGAAGAGAGTCTTAATCATGTGTGTGTGTGTGTGTGTGTGTGTGTGTGTGTGTGTGTGTGTGTGTGTGTGTGTGCGTGTGCGTGTGTTCGGGAGCGCCAGGTCCGCGTGGGAAGCTGTAAATTAAGGGACACGACCAGTCATTAGCAAGTATTTTATACAAATTATACTTGACAGTGAACAGGAACAAATTGTGGACAGGAGGTAATGACCAGAGCCCCTCCTCCTCCTCCTCCTCCTCCTCCTCCTCCTCCTCCTCCTCCTCCTCCTCCTCCTCCTCCTCCTCTCTTCCTATTCATGCTCCCTCTTCCTCTATTTCAAATCAACGAGGTTTTTATTTTTGTCTTAGTCTCTCTCTCTCTCTCTCTCTCTCTCTCTCTCTCTCTCTCTCTCTCTCTCTCTCTCTCTCTCTCTCTCTCTCTCTCTCTCTCTCTCTCTCTCTCTCTCTCTCTCTCTCTCTCCCCACAAATCCAGTTATTTGCTCATCATTTTTTTCTTTTCTTTTTGTTTCCTTGTGTTATTATGTGCCTTGTTCATCGTTCTGTAATTTATAACCTTTTTTCTTCCTTTGTGTAATTGACTTTCTTGTTTTGTGATCTGATATTTTCTTTATCATCATAAATTTTCAGGCATTAGATTATTTTCTTTCGTTGATAATTTTTCTGCTTTGTTTTGTTATTTACTGTGGTCATGAACAAGGAAATTTACCTGTTCTTTTTGTGTCTTCTGTTCTTAATGAGCCTCTGGAATCTTACCTGGGCGTCCTGACACCTTGCCTCACCTGTCATGTGTACCTGTGTGTTTGTTGTATATGTGGCTGTCTATTATTCTATCCTTTTATGACTTGTGATTTTTGTCTATATGATTAGGCAGTGACAAAAAAAAAAAAAAAAGAAAAGAAAAGAAAAAAGCAGGAGGAGAATTCATCTAACTTGCTGGTCTTGAAAAATCTGATTGAAAAAAAAAGACCTTGTTTAGTTTCGTTCAGGAATTGTACTTGTCAGTTATCGTTTTTTTTTTTTTTTTTTTGTTTACCTTTGTTTCTACGTGATTGGTCAAGGATACAAAGGGATGGAAGGGTGGGAAGTCCGCCTAACTTTCTACTATTGAGAAATCGAAAGAAAAAAAGGGGGAAAAAAAAAGATTTAATTTAGTTACAAAGTTGCCTTGATATTTTATTTATTTATTTATTTATTATTTTTTTCGAGAAAGAGGTCAAGTCACAGGAAAGAGGAGCTTTTATTGATGGAAATTACTTTATATTACACTGGATCGTAAATGTTGAGTGCTATAGGTGATGTGGCTTTAACATTTTGTTGTACTTTTGTTTGGTTAGCTCAACATCCAAGCAGTTAACCCTTTTGGAGAAGCTGAAGTCGCAGGAAGAAGTTATTCCCAATGGTGATAATTTTCCATTGCTGGGTCATAAATACTGAGTGTAATAGGTAACTTGGTTTTAATAATTTCTTGTAGTTACTTTTGAATTCAGCATCCAAGACATCTCAACATTCCTGCTCCAAAAGAATAGATAAGTAGATAAAAAAACAAAAGTAAATAGATAAATAAAGCCAGAGTCAACAATTTTTTTCATCACTTTCCCCAGTATTCCTTCATTTCAGTCCGATATTAAGCCTTCCTTGTACTTATGTTTCGTTAGCACACCCAGGCAACCTCCACAAACCCCAAAAATATAAATAAAAGAACTAGAGTCACCAAGTTTATCATTATTCACCTCAGTATTTCCTTCATTCCACTTTATCATTTATTATTTACCTTTCCTTGTACTTGTGTTCAGTTAGCGTAGCATCCAGGCATCCTTCCTTAACCTGCAAGAAAATAATTAAAACAACAAGAGTCACTGAAAGTTTATTATCATTCTGAACAGTATTTCCTTCATTCCAGTCCAATATTTAGCTTCCAGAGCGCGTGTCCTTATTTGGCGTAAAGGAGAAAGGAAGACATCGCCCGCTGATTGGTCTAGAGAATGATTGCTAATTGTTCCTGGCCACTCAGGGACTTGTTACGCTGCCCTTAGCTATCCCTGAAAGAGACGTAGTTTGTTCCTTCTTGTTTACGAGCACACACGAATAATATAAACAATAGAGGATGTTTTAATACGAAGGAGAAAGGGACTGGAGGGCATAAGAGCGAAAAGATAGAAAATAAGAAAATAAAACGTTGAGTTAATCAGTTCAATATCATAATTTTGAAGAAACATTAGAAAACAATAGAAGATGGTTTAATATGGACGAGAAAAGTAGTGGACATAGAAAAAGACAATTAAATGAAAAATCAAACCTTCACTCAGTCTATTAGATGTTATAATTGATAGAGAAACAGTAGACAACAATAGAGAAAGCTGTAATATGGAGGATAAAATAAATAAATAACACAAACGATAAAAAATAGAAAAAAATAAATAAAACCTTTAGTCAGTTTTCTAAATAACATACTTTGAGGAGGAACAGAGGGTCAATATCACTTTACGATCACACACAAGGAAGCAGTTAAGATTAAAGGGAAGAAGCAGGAGGGAGGATACGAGCAAAAAAACACGCACTTTCTCAATTAAAAACCATAATTTATAAAAGAAACAATATTTGAACGAGATGTATTTACACCCGGTTTACGATCTCGCCAATGGAACTAAAACAAATCAAGGAAGCTGTAAAGTGAAGGAGAAAACGAGGCCACGATATTAAGAGCAAAACATGAAAAGGAAGAAAGAAAACCACTTGCTCTATTAAAAATCATAATTTCGGAAGAAACAATATTTTTAGAGCCGTTCTGTGGAAGTTAACTGCAGAAAGCCAACGATAAAATATGAAGTGATTTATCCTCAGTTGATGCATAAGAGAACGAGGAAGAGGAGAGGAGAGGAGAAGAAGAACGAAAGGACGAGTGTAGAGAATGAGGAAGAGGATTAAGAGAGTAAAGGAGCGAAAGGACGGGTGTAGAAGAGAATGAGGAAGAGGAGGAGGACGAGAGAAAAAGAAGGAAAGAACGAGTGTAGAAGAATGAGGAAAAGGAGAAAAGATGAGAAAGGACCGGTGAAGAACAGACGAAAATGAGGAAGAGAAGGAGAAAAGGATAGGAAAAAAAACAGGTCTACGTAGAATATAATAAGAAGAGGAGAAAAGGAGAAAAGAGGAGAAAGGAGAATTTTAGAATGTTAGAGGAAGAACGATAAGAGGAAAAAAATAGATAAAAAATGTAGAATAATGTAAGATACGGCAAACTGAAAGAGAGAGAGAGAGAGAGAGAGAGAGAGAGAGAGAGAGAGAGAGAGAGAGAGAGAGAGAGAGAGAGAGAGAGAGAGAGAGGAGGGACAGATAAAAGAATGTAGAATAAATTAAGACATGAAAGAAGATAGATAAAAGAAAGATAAGGGAGAGAAGAACACAAGATATGGAGAAAGATGAATAAGAGTAGAAGTAAAAAGGAAAATAGCGAAGAGAAATGAAGAATAACTAAAAAAAACGTGGAGGAAAAGGATAAATAAAAGAAAGAAGAAGAATACAAACGAAAGAAGAAGTATAGATGAAAACAGTGCTAAGAAACAGAACAGATAAGAGAAGAAAAAGTAAACAGGAGCAAATGAAGGAAAGGAGGATATAAATTGTGGAGGAAGGAGATAGACAACAAAAAGGAGAAAGAGGTAAAAGGGACAAAACAAGGAATGGTGAATAAAATGAGAAGAGGAGGATGAGAGAAAATTGTTGAAGATTATATGAATTTAGAAAAAAATGTAATGAAAGTATTATTAACACACTACCCTTTCACCTTATAACCTCTTCTTCCTCCTCCTCCTCCTCCTCCTCCTCCTCCTCCTCCTCCTCCTCCTCCTCCTCCTCCTCCTCCTCCTCCTCCTCCTCCTCCTCCTCCTCCTCCCTTCATACACCTGGCCCAAACCACCTGGTGTCGCTAGTTGATTAAAATAACCTCACCTGTCTTGTTGCAAGTGAAAATCGAAAAAAATAGAAATCATTGGAATAATTAGCAACGTTTCGAGTCCGCAAGTGGATTATGATGAAGGTAAAGTGTTTAAGTGGATAAAGCGAGTGAACGGAAGTGCGGTAAGGTTCAGTATGGCGTTCGTTTCTAAGGGCGAATGATCTTTATTTGTCTCCGTCATATCAGTTTAATGTAAAATGGACGTGTGTGGCCTGAGATGCGCGTCAGCCTCGACGTGTTTACATTATGCTTCACTGAAAATTAATTAGCAAGCGAACACTTTACAGCGGCTTGGAAAATGAGATTGTGTATTGTGGCGGTGAGAGTTTTGTGTGTGTGTGTGTGTGTGTGTGTGTGTGTGTGTGTGTGTGTGTGTGTGTTGTGTGAAGTAATGGTAGTAGTTATTATAGTAATGATAGTGGTAGTAATTATAGTATTCTGCTTCCGTTGCTACTACTACTACTACTACTACTACTACTACTACTACTACTACTACTACTACTACTACTACTACTACTACTACTACTACTACTACTACTACTACTACTACTGGCTTTTCTTCCATCTTCCATCTTCCTGTCTATCATTTTATTCCTCTCTATCATTATCACATCACTTTTCCTTCCAATTGTCTTCTTCCTCTTTCCATTTCCTCATTTCGTCTGTTCGTTATCCTTTTCTTTCTTCTTTCATCTCTTCGTTCTTCTTTGTTTGTTTATAGTTTATTATTTTTATTTCTCTTCCATTTGTTTTATTTTTTGTTTTCCTGTTCTCGTTCTTCTCTTCGTCATCTACTCTTCATTCTTCTCCATCTTTATCTCTTCATCTTTCTTTATCTGTTTATAGTTTTTTTTTCATCTTATTTCTTTTATCTTTCTATCCATCCTTTCATTCTTCATCTTCCATATTTTTTTCTTTTTAATTTCTTTTGTTCTTCCCTTTCACTCTTTTCCATCCCTTCATTCTTCTCTCTATATATATCCCTTCATTCGCATCCCTTCTTATTTCATCCTTTTCCTTCTTCCAATCTTCATCACTGTCTTGTTTTCATTATTTTTCCTCCTTCCTCTCTTCTACTCCACTCTTCACCTTCCACCATTTTTTCCCATCAGTTTCCCTTCCCATCATCCCTACGTCACCTGCACCACTTCCACCACCCATCCCCACGTGAAGGGCACATTAGAGTCTATAGCTCATGTTAAACCCCATCATTCCCCCTAAATTAAGAGCGCGATTGAATAGTGCTTTTTAAATCCTGGTGATCCGCGTGTGCTCATCACCATCAGTAACGCTGTCACCACCTCCATTACCGCAATCACCCTCGCTTCCGCCACCATCACCATCAGCAGCGATAGGTAACACCATTAACCTTGGTGTAAAGCGGCGATTTATCATTATATGTGAATTCTTGCTCCCCCTGCCTCGCCTGCCTGCCCTCGCCCCCTCCCACAGGAATTGGACAGGTAATTTGCCTCACCTGTGTTGTATATTGCATCTCTCCTACCTGGATTTCACTGATGTTATTGCCATGTGTTGGATAAGGAAAATGTTTTACTCTGTGTGTCTCTCTGTGTCTGTGTGTGTGTGTGTGTGTGTGTTAGGGGGAGATGGGTGGAGGAGAGTTTGGGTGTGGGTGGATGATTGGTTTGTGTTTGGGTGTTTTTTAGTGTTTTTTTTTTTTTGGTGTGTGTGTGTGTGTGTGTGTGTGTGTGTGTGTGTGTGTGTGTCGGTGATTAGTTGTAGCTAAATTTGTACATCATAGCCTGATTTTTGTTGAGGTTATTATTATTATTATTATTATTATTATTATTATTATTATTATTATTATTATTATTATTATTATTATTATTATCATTATCATCATCATCATTATTATTATTATTATTATTATTATTATTATTATTATTATTATTATTATTATTGCAACTACTATTACCATTAGTGAAATTATGTTACTGTTAGTCACGCTACACTGCTACTACTACTACTACTACTACTACTACTACTACTACTACTACTACTACTACTACTACTACTACTACTACTACTACTACTACTACTACTACTACTACTAATCCTTCTCCCACCACCACCACCACCACCACCGCTACCGAATTACTCTTGAAAACCCCGATTGTCGTCTTCCTCTTATTGACTTCTCACTGGGGGCGCGGCGAGGGATCGCCCCCCGCTGGGCCCTAAGTCACCCTGGGGGCCCTGACCTAAGCCTCGGGGGGTCTTGACACTTCCTAGGGGTTCCTGCGTCCCTCTAATGGGTCTTTAGCCTACCACAGGGGCCCCGACCTCTGTGTGGGACCGCGGGGCCTTACCTGTGTGGTCTGTGTCTCGTCAGGTGTGTGTGTGTGTGTGTGTGTTTCGTTGCGTCATTGAAGGTAACAGTAACGTGTTTAGTTGTGTTTAGAAGGGTTCGTGTGTTTGGTTTGGTGTTTTTGTGAGTTTTTTAAAGTTTTGCGTGATTTTTTCCTGTTTTTACAATTTTTTATACTTTTGTTTTGATTTTTGTTCATGTGAGTTTTTAATTGTGTTTGTATCTTGACTCCCTCTCTCTCTCTCTCTCTCTCTCTCTCTCTCTCTCTCTCTCTCTCTCTCTCTCTCTCTCTCTCTCTCTCTCTCTCTCTCTCTCTCTCTCTCTCTCTCTCTCTCTCTCTCTCTCTCTCTCTCTCTCTCTCTCTCT
>NC_087196.1:7835857-7850857 GCF_035594125.1 Scylla paramamosain | reverse complement strand
CCGTCTTTTGTTGTGTTTATTGGTGTTTTTTTATGTCTTTTTTTCCTTCTTTCTTTCTTCTTCGTCTTCTTCTTTTTGTTCTTCTTCCTCCTCTTCTTCTTCCTCCTTTTCTTCTTCCTCTTCTGCTATCACGTATCAACTTCTTTTTATTACTTGAATATTGTTTAATTCTGTTGCGTGTTTTATTTCTCCTCCTCCTCCTACTCCTCCTCCTCCTGCGCCTCCGTCAGTACATAACCTCACAGAATACAGAGGAGCCTCGTGTGTATCAGTGTTCTTTATGGGCCACGATCAGGGGACTTCTTACCTTCCGTATTGACTCCTGACATCTTCTTTTAGCCTCATTGTCCTCGCCAGTGAAAGCTTGTGGTCTGCTGGCCTTCCCTCGCCTCCCCAGGGCCGCTAAGGGTCACCCAAAGGTCCCTGGTAATTGGATTTCCAGCCTTGCAGTGCGTGTGGGTTGGCACTTTATCTGGGATGCGTAAATCGTTCTCGTCTGTCAAGCTCTCTAAGGGACGGTCGAGGGAAGGTCGCTGCTGATGCCATAAAGAAAATGGAAGCATCGTCTTTGTGGATTTTGATCTTGTATCGATAGTAGTTTTAAGGGTTCGAGTCCCGCTTATAAGGGTTCACTTGGTGTTTTGTTTTGCGACGGGCGCGCTCCGGGGGTGTCACAGCGAGAGGGTCCGTGTGTTATCTTGTTTTCGTGTTGCACTTAGACTGATTTTGGATTTCGAAAGTGGTTACGTTCATGGCAATTTATTGTGTTGTTGGTTGTTTTTTTTTTTCCTCTTATTTTTGTTCTCTGTCTCTCTTACGCTCTTGCTGTGTGGTACGAATGCGTTCATCTCTCCTTTTTCTTTCTTTCTTCCCTTTTTTCCACTCCCGTCCATCGTCAGAATCCAGTAATTTATGGAGCGATAAAGAATACTAAAAAGGAATTCTGTTCTACTTTTTTTTTTACTTTTCTTGAATTATAATGAAGTAAGTGTATTAAATATGTGAGTGATGGTCTCTCTCTCTCTCTCTCTCTCTCTCTCTCTCTCTCTCTCTCTCTCTCTCTCTCTCTCTCTCTCTCTCTCTCTCTCTCTCTCTCTCTCTCTCTCTCTCTCTCTCTCTCTCTCTCTCTCTCTCTCTCTCTCTCTCTCTCAAGTGATAGAGGGAGAAAAATGAAAGAGTGACGTGATGTACAGGAATGAAAGTTGGGAGAAAAAGAGAGAATAAAGAAATAGAACTAAGAGAAGAAAAAGAGAAGGAAAGAAGTGAAGAGAATTTTATAACCGACAAAGTAACGATATTTTTTCTCACCTGCATCTCATTAATTCAAGGTAAGACAAGGAAATCGAGGTGTGTCAGGTTATTATTATTATTATTATTATTATTATTATTATTATTATTATTATTATTATTATTATTATTATTATTACCATCATTATTATTATTATTATTACCGTTAAGTGCCGTGTAATTTTACTCTCCAAGTATCTCAAGAACCATAATTGAACGTGTGTGTGTGTGTGTGTGTGTGTGTGTGTGTGTGTGTGTGTGTGTGTGTGTGTGTGTGTGTGTGTGTGTGTGTGTGTGTGTGTGTGTGTGTGTGTGTGTGTGTGTGCATGACCCCACTCATGTGCGTAAACTCAACATCCGGACACACTTTCATTGCCTGTGTGTGTGTGTGTGTGTGTGTGTGTGTGTGTGTGTGTGTGTGTGTGTGTGTGTGTGTGTGTGTGTGTGTGTGTGTGTGTGTTTGTTTGTTTGTTCGTGTGAGTGTATCTGAGGCAGGCACGCCCATGCACGTATGTATGTATAATGTAGTATATATATTTTTAATTCATGTTGCCAGTGAATAAATAAGTGCAAAATGTGTGACTCTCCTTAGCGGGACTCAAGATGCAAGAATTAACGTGATAAAAGTGCACCTTTGCAAATGCGCACGTGTGTAAAGTTAGCTCATTAATGATCACACCTGTCCTTTGAATCCTAGGTGTGTCCAGGCAGGTATTCAGACGTGGGTTATGAGAGAGAGAGAGAGAGAGAGAGAGAGAGAGAGAGAGAGAGAGAGAGAGAGAGAGAGAGAGAGTCAGGCAGGCAACACTTGGCGACTTATGTGGGTGTGTGATTTAGAGCGAGAGAAGGACACACACACACACACACACACACACACACACACACACACACACACACACACACACACACACACACACACACACACACACACACACACACACACACACACACACACACACACACACACACATACACACAGACAGACGTTTACTGAGTGCGACTTACATTATAAATCACAGTAAAAGACATGATAATTCAGATACAAGAATAGGACTCAAATACATAAATTCGAAAAAAAAATGCAATATAACATGACATTCCTTACACACACACACACACACACACACACACACTTTCCTTCCCTCTCATCCACCCACGCAGCCATCCCCTCTCACTCTCGCGTCCCCTCACTCTCCTTTCACTCTCCCTCGCACACTCTCACACACCCACGCTGTCCCCTCTCCCCGCGTGTCTAAGTAACCCAATATAGCCTGAATATCGCCTCTGCGCCCTCCAGAACGCCATAAATTGGGGAGCCATCAGCGAGGCGCCATTATCCCCCGTCTCTCAGCCGTAAAACAACTCATTGATAGATCATAAATACGTATCTTCCCTCTTTTCCTCTCCTTTCCCCTCCTTTCCCTTCTTTCCCTATTTTTTTCCCTTTAAACAGCGACTTCTTTCCACAGTATTTTTTTGACAGTCAAAAAAACAGTCCTGTATTTTAAGATCACAAACTGGTCAGAAACGTATATTTTTTTCTATTTTCTTACTTTTATTTATTTTTTTGTTTTTGTTTTTGTTTTTAGACCACCGACGTAGTTTCGATGCAGGCGAGACGGTAAGGATAAGCCAAGACGGTGAGCGAAGTTTTAAGAATCAGACCCCCTGTTTTTTTCCCCTCCCTCCATCGTTGCGTCTCAGTGTTTCGTTCGGGCAGCGCAGGAGGGAGAGAGGGAGGAAGACAGGGATGCTCTCCACTGGCCATACATCACGCTATTCCCAGATTGCCTCAAGGAAGTAAGCACAAAATATTGTTACTGTAAGTGGGTTATAAGCGACCCTTCTTCCCTTCCCCTCCCTGGCCAATGGAAGAGGAGAAGGAGGAGAACGGAGGTGGAGAGAATGGACACGAGAAGGAAAGGAAGAAAAGAACGAGGATTAGATGAAAGAGAAATAAAAAAAGAAGAAACAGTTAGATGAAAAAGAAGAGGAGACATAGAGCATTTGAATAAAAAGGAGGAGAATAAAGATATGTAAAAGAGAAAGAAGAAGAAGAAGAAGAAGGAAGAGGATTAGGTGGAGGAAAAGAATAAGAATGAAGATAGCCAAGTGAAGAAGATGAAGCAGAAAACGAAGAAAATATAAAAGGAAGAACATTGCATGAAGGACAGACGTAGAAAGAAGAAAATCGAAGTAGGAATAGAAGAAAAGAAGGAGAATGATTAGTGAAAGAGGAGGAGGAGAAGGAAAGAAGAGGAGGTGGAGCAGAATAGGAGAAATAGGAAAGGAACTAAACTTATTGAAAAAAAAAGAACCACAAAATAGAAAAATATGTCTCTCTCTCTCTCTCTCTCTCTCTCTCTCTCTCTCTCTCTCTCTCTCTCTCTCTCTCTCTCTCTCTCTCTCTCTCTCTCTCTCTCTCTCTCTCTCTCTCTCTCTCTCTCTTACACACAGGTGCGGTGAGGTTGGTATCACTGACAACCCTAGACAATGTTGCCACACCTTTTTGAACAGGATTGAGACATAAATCAGGGCCAGGCTTCCCTTTCTAACAAGGCGTATTGTCGAAGGCGCGACCCACCCTTGACCGTCTGATTTATCGCCTGATTCTCGTAAACCATTGACTTTTATGATTGTCTTTGATGTTGTCTTTCGCGAGGCCGCCGCTGGGAGGACCAGAAGCAGCTCCCGGCAGATAGAGGAGAGGGTAAGTGATTTTTTTGCTTTTTGGTGTGTTTTCAGTGGTTTTGTTGTAGTTTAAGGGTTTGTGTGATTTTTTTATGTGGAAATGTACTTGTTGTTTCTTTGGTAGGAAGGAGGGAAATGTAGGAGCGATTGTTTTTTTTTTTTTTTTTTTTTTTTTTTTTAAGTTTGTTTTTGTGTAATTGTTTGATTTATGGTTTTGTGGTTTCTGAGTGAAAAGGTTGTCGTTACTTGTTTGGGAGGTTAAATAGGAAAAGTTGGAGTGTAAGTTATTTTATGTGTTTGTGTTTTTGAGTTTATTTGTTTGAATTTTTGTGGTTACCTTTGTGGTTTTATATGTAAATTTGATCATGATTTCCTCAACAGAAAAATAAGAAAACAAAGAGGAGCGAACCTTCAGGAGTGTTGTGTGCAGTTTATAGAATGGATTATTTTGTGCTCCGTTGATTTTAAACGAAAATAAACTCAAGACTTTTGAGCAGAAAATAAGAAAAGAATTAGGAAATTTCGTGACTTTCCAAAAAATATTGAATTTAATTTAGTTTTTAAAGCTCATTTTATACATAATTACATGGATGTAGATATAATCATTGAATCTTTGTTTGAAGGAAAAAAAAAATTGAGAAGAAATAGTTTGGGGAAATTAGAGATTCGTAATTTTTACTAAATGCATATTAAGATTGTTATTGTGAGTAGTGATGCTTTTCTTTTCTTGCTTCCTTGTTATTTTTTGTTGCAGTAAGACCTTTAAACATCTGAAGGAACATGAAGGAAATGCTACAGTACTCTCTTAATACGTACAATTAAAAAAAATATATAGAAAAGTTGATATGACAATTTAAGAAACCATTAAAATTTGAATCACTTTGTGCTTGGCGAAGGATAATTATTACAGCACAACAAAAGCCTCACATATTTTCTGTAGCTCCATGAAACGAAAAATAAGAGACGAAAGAGAAAATACAGCAAATAAAACAAGATCAACCAACGATCTGTGGGCGCGCAGGACACTCAACTTTCCCAAACACACAAATTTAACATTTCAACAACACGGAACACTCGGGCTTTGCTGCTCCTCACACCACGCCAACACAAAACACGAGGCACCGCACTCACAATTCCCCAATAAGTCGAAAATCAGCGGAGATTCGCGGGCAGATTCTCGGCCGTGGAGTCAGTCCCAGATATTAGCGAATAATGGACACCCTCAGTTAGCGAAGATGCCGCCAGAGTCCGCGCATTTTGGGCAACCCCGTGATATCAATTAGTCATCCTCCCTCCCTGATTAGGCGCAGGTAATCACCAGGTGTAATTATCACCCTGCATCGGCGACTTTGCGGCTTCCCAAAAATACAATAAGAAAATATCTTCCCAATCGCTGGTTCTGCCCAGTTTTTGCGAGCAGTTATTGACGATAATTTCTACACCGCTGGATGAGTCGTGGGTGGCGCTGGATGGCCAGACGTACGATTACTGTCCGGGTCTTAGGCAATGGCGGGAAAGGCGATAAATAAGACGTGAAGCGGAAGACGGTGTAAAGACTGGGATTGTGGCGGAGTCCTTGGTGATCCCTGTTACCCCGTGGCCTGTCTTTGGAGGAGGTATAGACCATTTATGCAGCGAGTGTCAGTTGTTTACGAACATGTTGCCTCGACTTTGTGCGTCGCCCGTAAGATTGGAAAATGAAACGTTCTTGCTAATTCTGGGGTGAGAGAGAGAGAGAGAGAGAGAGAGAGAGAGAGAGAGAGAGAGAGAGAGAGAGAGAGAGAGAGAGAGAGAGAGAGAGACGATTTGGTAATTATCGCTTTGGACTAAATTCTAAGGTACAGACTAGGTGTGAGTGTGTGTGTGTGTGTGTGTGTGTGTGTGTGTGTGTGTGTGTGTGTGTGTGTGTGTAGTTAGTTCAGTGCATATGTATGTGTAAATGTACGTGCTATGTATGTATGTATGTATGTATATTTGTACTCACTCATCTTGGTACTCATTGTGTCATAGTTGAATATTTTTGTGTAATGTTTTTTCAGTGTGTACTTATAATTTTCCAACCTAATGGCTACTACTACTACTACTACTACTACTACTACTACTACTACTACAACATTTGCACGAATCCATATTTATAGTGGTAGTTATTTCACCAAGGATATGACGTAGGAAAAATAATCCAGAAATTAATCATAGAAAAAAGAAATTGCATGAGATTGTGGCTGGCTTAATAATACAAGGAACAAATTAGAATGAAATAGTTGCATAAGTGTACGAATGAAAGGAGCTGTTTTTCAAGCGCTGTGCCATAGAAACACAAAAAATTAATAGAAAAAGATCCTTTGCATTAACTACTTTTGTCATACATGATAATTAACCAAGATAACTTAGAAACAAAATTCACAAAATCATGCAAAAAAATACCTGAACACGTACCTTCACTTTCTCCCACAGTAACACAAAACCATTCATTTACTTGAGTTTACCTTTCCAATGACAACACGGGTACACTTATCACAGGTGAGTCAATACGATTTTCCGTGCACCTGATTATACGTATGCATGTAGGTTTATGTGCGTCTTTGTGTGCGTGTGTGTCAGGGCCAGTCATCCAATAGGGGACAAGCGTAGATAACCAATCAGCAGAGGGTATCAGGGGAGATCAGGAGATGATTGGCTGATGAGGGTCGCGGTGTGTGAGTCGTGTGTGTCACCGAGAGTCGTGACTTGTCGACCTGTTAAACGTGACGAGAGAGAGAGAGAGAGAGAGAGAGAGAGAGAGAGAGAGAGAGGGGGGGTTCTGAAGTCTGATCAAATCTGTATCTTCTGTTTGTTTTTTTCGAAATGCTGTACATGTTTAGATTTCGTGGTGAACTCTCTCTCTCTCTCTCTCTCTCTCTCTCTCTCTCTCTCTCTCTCTCTCTCTCTCTCTCTCTCTCTCTCTCTCTCTCTCTCTCTCTCTCTCTCTCTCTCTCTCTCTCTCTCTCTCTCTCTCTCTCTCGAGGAAATACATACATAAATAATCACAAATTCTCGAACACAACCGGCCGGACATTTCCAATCTCATCTCTGCCCGGCCAGTCTGCAATCAGCCCCAGCGAGGGACAGTCATTATAAGCACTTTGAACTCTGCCCAGCCCAAATGTCCCCGTGACTCGCCACAATCCCCTTATAAAGCATGCCTGACTTGGGCTGAAAAATAGAGACACATTCCTTGTTGATAGAGAGAAAGTAACTTGTGTCAATAGATGAACGAAAAATAGTTGTAATGTACGACGGTTTATAGAACGCTCCAGGACGTTAAGTGAATGAAATAGACGAAGAATTATGGGAAATCTATAAGAGGATTGTACATTTCTCTCTCTCTTCAGCTCAGGTTTATTAATGGATCGTTCAGGTGATGGATTACAGTGCTGTCTGTACCTGGAAACACACACACACACTCACACACATACACACACACACACACACACACACACACACACACACACACACACACACACACACACACACACACACACACACACACACACACACACATGTTACATTACAAGACGGAAAGGTTTAGGTGTGTGTGTGTGTGTGTGTGTGTGTGTGTGTGTGTGTGTGTGTGTGTGTGTGTGTGGAAAGACGAGTACACGCCAAAATTAATCACTGTGAATATCTACTCGCTTTATACATATTTATTTCTCTCTCTCTCTCTCTCTCTCTCTCTCTCTCTCTCTCTCTCTCTCTCTCTCTCTCTCTCTCTCTCTCTCTCTCTCTCTCTCTCTCTCTCTCTCTCTCTCTCTCTCTCTCTCTGGTTTTTGCGTTGCTTTGGAAAATCCTTCAAATCGTTGTGTTGCAAGTAAGGGGATTAATATCAGAGGAAAACGTAATATAATATGACAAAATAGCTGCGCCGGAGAACATTGGACTAGGGAAGGAAAGTATATATAAAAAAGGCTTAATTAACTCACTGCTTCATAACATTATCTGCTGCAGACTCGATTTGTACGACCACGTATTCCTGTGTGTAGACTGGCTCGCTGGTTGCCTGGCTGGTTGTTGTTGTTGTTGTTGTTGTTGTTGTTGGTGGTGGTGGTGGTGGTGGTGGGTTGGTAGTAGTAGTAGTTGTTGTAGTGGTAGTGGTAGTGGTAGTAGTGGTAGTAGTGGTAGTTGTTGTTGTTGTTGGGGTTGTTGTTGTTGTGGTTGTTGTTGTTGTTGTTGTTGTTGTGGTTGTTGTTTTTGTTGTTGTCGCCATTTTCATTTCTTTCTTCTAATGTCATCTTTTCTTAGTTACTTTTTCTTTCTACTCTCTTTTTTTAAGCTTTATTTTTTGGTACACTTAAGTATAACAGAAATCTTCCTTATTTTTAACCTTTACATTTAATTGAATTTTTTTTTACATTTTCTTCTTTATTTTCTTTTCCCTCCAATTACCCCTCAATATATTCTGAGTTTCCTCTTCAATTTTCGTTTATTGTGCCCTTTTTTCTCTGTCTCCCTTCGTTCTCCCTCCCTCCTTCTGTCCCTCCATCACGACCAAGGAGTTAGCAATATTCACATAAATATTGCACCTAAAGGAACCCAAAGGAATACTACAGAAGAATAATACTTAAAGGAACGGTCGATTCCCCTCACTTCTACATCTCCCCTTCCTTCTCTTACTTACCCTCCTTCTCTCCCCTCCTATTCCCTGTTACCCTCCTTCTCCATTTCAACTTTTTTTTTCTTCTCCTTTTTTCTTACATTAATTTATGCAGTCACCTCCAGATGTCAGAGAAGTTTCATGTTTATTGTTTTTATTTTGATTTTCTCTTTCTGGTTCACGTAGTTTTCCTTCAGAAGTGGATACTCTGATAATTAGTATCTTAATAGTGCTGTTTTGCTGTGCCGAGTTTAAATGCTGCCACTTTCTGCTGTTCGAAGATGCGTGTGTGTTTGCTGGTGTTTGATAATGCCTGGATGTTGAGTGGCGTTGAATGGTGTTTGAGTGGCGTGTTTTTGTTGTGCTTGTGTGTGTTTGAGTGCTGTGTTGTGTTCCGTTGTCTGATAAGTAAAGAAATAGACGGGTAAGCAGAAATAGACAGAGAAATATACAGGTTGAGATAAAGATACGTTAAGTGATAGAGAAGTAGAGATAGACAGGTAAGAAATGACACGATAGACAAATAGACAGGTAGAGAAATAGACAGAGAAAAAGACAGAGAAAAGGACAGGTAGGAATCTCGGCAGGTGAGAGCAAGACAAGTGGAGACAAGTATAGAGAGAGGAGGCGCATCATTGCAGTAATTAATAGAAAGTGAAACAAGCTGATGTTCCTGAGGCGTTCTTGTGTGACGTCACGGGGGAGTGTGTGTTTAATTGCAATCTTTGAGCACATTGTTATTTACCTGATCCGTTTATACTCTCTCTCTCCCTCTCTCTGTCTCTCTCTGTCTCTGTCTCTGTCTCGCTCTCTCTCTATCTGTTCAATGCTTCAGGGCACACAGGTAACTTGAGATGAAGTGTCTTTGCTCCTTGTCACTAGTGGGGAACCTCACAGGTTTTCGTATTATTATTTTGCACCGGGGAGGGAAGGAAGGGGTGGGAGATAGGGAGGGGAGAGTGGGGGGGGGGTGGAAAGGGTGAAAGAAGGGAGACATGGGGAAGGAAAGGGGAAAGGAAGGATATAATAAAGGGGAAGTTGATTTTTTTCTTTTTTTTTTTATCAGTCTTTCTTTGTTTTCTTCTTTCGTTTTGTTGTTTATTTACTTTTCTGTTTTGTGAAGTTTGTTGTCATTGTCTTGTTTCTTGTAATTGTCATCTTTGTGTTTCTTCTGTATATTTTCGTTGTTATTGGTGTTGATCTTCTTCTTCTTTCTTCTTCTTCTTCTTCTTCAATTTCTCTTTCATCTCCACCTCCTCTTTCATCCTGTCCCCCTCATCTCCTCTTTCGCAGTGTCATCCCATCTTATGCTAGTTTCCTTGTCTTTATTTTTCACCTCCCCCTCCTCCTCCTCCTCCTCCTCCTCCTCCTCCTCCTCCTCCTCCTCCTCCTCCTCCTCCTCCTCCTCCTCCTTCACTCGATACAGCAATATCCCATCCTTTCCGTGCCAAGTTAATAAGTCTCCACACATACTTTTCTTCACTCACCATTCACGATCTTCTTTTGTCTTCTGGCCAGGGATGTAAATAAAAGAATACTGGGAGAGAGAGAGAGAGAGAGAGAGAGAGAGAGAGAGAGAGAGAGAGAGAGAGAGAGAGAGGGAGAGGGAGAGAATAATTGGAGATGTGGAAGGCAGGTGGAGAAAATGGTGTGTTTTTTTTTCTATCCAATCTTTTACGTTATTATTTCATTCGCTTAAAGTTGCGTTGCGATTCCCAGAGAGAGAGAGAGAGAGAGAGAGAGAGAGAGAGAGAGAGAGAGAGAGAGAGAGAGAGAGTAGTTAAGGGAAAGAAACTACAAAATCATAAAAGAATAAGTACATGAAAGAAAATAGTAAGAATGAGAGAGAGAGAGAGAGAGAGAGAGAGAGAGAGAGAGAGAGAGAGAGAGAGAGAGAGAGAGAGAGAGAGAGAGAGAAATAAAGAATAAGAATTTACCAACAACACAAACAAGAAAAAACTAAAAATAAGAACCAGAGAGAGAGAGAGAGAGAGAGAGAGAGAGAGAGAGAGAGAGAGAGAGAGAGAGAGAGAGAGAGAGAGAGATTATTTACGGTGAATCATCGGCAACAACACGTCTTCCTAGTGTTTCCACGTGGGGTGTTAACCTTTCAGATGGAACTCAATCCTTTTCTCATTGGAGCGAAGAGGCGTTCACGAGAATTCCTCACGCTTTTCTGATCCCATTGTGTCGAGGAGCGCTGGATATCATAGTAACGATAGTGTTTTGTCCTAATACTGAATGGTTATGGACAGCCTCTCTCTCTCTCTCTCTCTCTCTCTCTCTCTCTCTCTCTCTCTCTCTCTCTCTCTCTCTCTCTCTCTCTCTCTCTCTCTCTCTCTCTCTCTCTCTCTCTCTCTCTCTCTCTCTCTCTCTCTCTCTCTCTCTCTCTCAAAAGTTAAACGCTATGATACAAAGGGTTTCAAAGATCAATGTCTCAGGAGTTATTAATACTGAAAGGAGGAGGAGGAGGAGGAGGAGGAGGAAGAGGAGAAAGAAGAGGGGTGCAAGAGGAGGAGGAGGAGAAAAAATATAAGCGAAACCAGTCAAACTATCCGTCATACAAGGTTGAAATATGATGAGCAGGGTCATGGAGATATGCACACACACACACACACACACACACACACACACACACACACACACACACACACACACACACACACACACACACACACACACACACACACACACACACACACACACACACACACACACACACACACCATGACCTGATCCTCAACTGCCTTTTTTTCTTTTTTTTCTGTTTTTTCTTTTTTACTTTTATTATTTTCGTCATCGCTTGAAACTCAATCTTGCTAAACATTCTTCGTCGTTTTTTATTCTCTCTCTCTCTCTCTCTCTCTCTCTCTCTCTCTCTCTCTCTCTCTCTCTCTCTCTCTCTCTCTCTCTCTCTCTCTCTCTCTCTCTCTCTCTCTCTCTCTCTCTCTCTCTCTCTCTCTCTCTCTCTCTCTCTCTCCTGGACAGAATGGCTCAACGAATCTTGGCACAAGTCTCTCTCTCTTTACGTCAGGTGTGTCTGTCTGTCTGTGTGTCTGTTTTTTATTTTTCACTCTATTTTTTCCTTTTTTTATCTCCCTCTCATTCACTGTCTTTTTTTCTCTCTTTTTCACTCCTTCCCTTCGTGTTTTCCTCTCTATTATACTGCCTTTGTATATTTCCTCCCCTTTTTTATGTCACTCTTTGTTTTTCTCGTTAATGTTTGATTATTTCAATCTTCTCCTATTTTATCACCTGCATTCTTCCTTCCCACCTTTCGTTCTTTCTTTCTTTTTTTTTTTTGCTCTTGTAGTTCTTGTTTTTGTATTCTGTTCTCTCACCTGTTAAACTAAATCACAGCTCGAGAGAGAGAGAGAGAGAGAGAGAGAGAGAGAGAGAGAGAGAGAGAGAGAGAGAGAGAGAGAGAGAGAGAGAGATTGTAATATTTTCTTTCTCTTCCGGTACGTGTTCATAAGAAAGCACGGAAGAAAATAGAGAGAGAGAGAGAGAGAGAGAGAGAGAGAGAGAGAGAGAGAGAGAGAGAGAGAGAGAGAGAGAGAGAGAGAGAGAGAGAGAAATTAAACACAAACAATGCCAAAAAACAATGACAGCTTACAGAGAGAGAGAGAGAGAGAGAGAGAGAGAGAGAGAGAGAGAGAGAGAGAGAGAGAGAGAGAGAGAGAATGATGATATACTTGGGTGCGTGGATAGTGTTGAATTTCGAACCAAAGTCTTGTTTTAGTCGCTGGGTTTGGAGGATGACGGGAGGGAGGGAGAGGAGGGAGGGAGGGAGGGATTTGGGGAGCTTGTGGCGAACGGGTGAGTGAGTGAGTGAAGGGAAAGGAAGGGAGGGAAGGAAGGGAAGGGAGGGATTGAGGGTGTCACGCTGGTGTGCACAGTGGGTGGCAGGATTGAAAGAAAGAAAACGAAGATAAACATGTGAACGAAACTAAAATTGTAATATGTGAGTTGAATAAAACAGAGTGAAATATTATCTTTAGTAAATCAATGTGTTTTATCTAGAATATTTTGAAGGGAGTTGAAAAAGTCAGCTAAACTAAGTAAACTAAACCACAATGGTAATATATGAATTAAATAAGGCTAAAATATAGACAATAAAATTAAATATAATTAAATATATTAAGTAAATCAAGGTAGCTTAACTGAAGTATTTTGAAGAAAGCTTGAATAAATCAGCTAAAGGAAGTGAACTGAAGAAAATCTGTGACTTTTGGATAAAATAAAGCAGACTAAAGTATAAGAATCAAAACAAAATGCAACTAAACGTAAACTTAAGTAAATGAAATGACTTTTGCTAGAATATTTGAAAAACGGTTGAGTAAATCAGATAAATAATTAAACTAAACAGATTTTATAATGTCTGGATTAAAAAAAATAGAATAAAGTATAAGAAACAAAACTAAATGTAACCAAATGTTAACCTAACTAAAATAAAATATTTAAGTAGAATATTTGATAAATCAGACGAAAGTATAAGAAACAAAACAATTTAACTAAATATAACCTTGGAAAAACAAAAATACCCAAACTAGAATGCTTGAAGAAGGCCAACACAAATTTAGATTAACGTATATGAAGTGAAGAAAGATAAACTCAAATTAACTAATAAGAAATTGAATTTAACGGGAATTTTTGACTTGGGCAGAAGTTAAAGGTAATAAAGTCTCCTCATTAACGTCACTATAAAATAACTGAAATAAACTAATCTAAACTAAGCCAAAATAAACTCCAGTGAACTAAAAGAAAACGGAACAAATTAAAGGGGAATATATCACGTAGATAACATAGACGGTGAGCAAAGCCAAGAAACCTTCCTGTCCAACTTTGCTGTAAATTGGAAGAGAAAAATACACGAATTATTTCATTATCTTTTTTCGTCTTTTCTCGCTCTCGGAACAAAAAAAAAAGGGACGGTGAAAATAACAAATCAATGGCATGTTTTTTTTTTCTTCCCCTTTTTTTTTATTTCAGAGCAATAGAAATTAATATGAAAAGAGAAAAGTTGATTCTATTTTTGTTTTTGCTTAAGAACGATTGAAATTGATGTAGGTCTCTCTCTCTCTCTCTCTCTCTCTCTCTCTCTCTCTCTCTCTCTCTCTCTCTCTCTCTCTCTCTCTCTCTCTCTCTCTCTCTCTCTCTCTCTCTCTCTCTCTCTCTCTCTCTCTCTCCAAGTTGATTAAAACAACAAAAAGAAAAAAAAGAAAAAAATCGATATATTTTTTACCTTATTCATTATTTAACACCGAATAAAAAAATAAATAAAAATAACAAGGAAATCAGAAGCGACAGGTGTATCAAAACGCTCACGTATTTCACCTTTACCTGTTATTCACCTTTCCCTTACACGTCCCAATCGCTTTAATGTGCCGTTCTCGCTTCAGTTTCCCTTCCTGGATTATATAACACAAAGATATCTGTTCTCGTCTCTCAGTATAATGCAATTGGGTCTGTTCCTCCGTGCCGGGTGGAGTAAATGGATAGATTTGTAACAGGAAAAGTGGAGCAGGTTATTGTGGAGTCTTGTGGAAATAGTGGTATGTAATTGTATGCATCACCGAGTAATGGCTGGTGTGGTGAAGCTTGTCTCCCCGTGTTAGTATTGTGTTGTGTGAAGTTCAGAGGCCGTGGGAGTAGAATGGCGTTGTTATTTCTTCGCTGTATCATCTTCCTTCACTTTTTTTTTTTGTGTGTGTGTGTGTGTGTGTTGGTGTTGATACTTATCTTTCCTTCCTCCCGTCTTCATGTTCCTCTTGTGTTTTGATTTCTCCCTCTTCTTTGTTTCATTCTTTATCCATCTTGTCTTTTTTTTTTTTTTCGTCCCAGTGTTTTTTCTCCTTTTCGCATTGTCCTCTTTCTCTTCCTTCTCTCCTACACCTTCCTGTTCTTCCTCGTTCTCTTCCTACACTTGACTTTTCGTCCTGATTTCCACCATTCTACGTATTTTCTCTTCCTTGCCTTATCTCCTCCAATCTCCATTTCCAATCCTCTTCCTCCTCCTTTTCCTGCATTCCCATTGTTTCCATCTCCTCCTAGTCCTCGTTCTATCCTCCTCGTCCTCCTCCTCCTACTCTATTCCTTTCATCCTTGTTTTCCTTTCTATCTAGCATTTCCAATACTCTTCTTCCGTCCCTCCTCCTGCACTCCTTGTCTCAGTCTCTCCCTCCTCCTCCTCCTCGTCCTCCTTCTACACAATAAATATCTGAAGACTCGAAGATTTTGGCCCCGAACCAGCCAACTGAAAGGCGGACGAAGAGAGGCGTAAGGGAGAGAGCATCATATCCTTGTGCCATCACGGGCTATCTCGCTCCTGGGCCTTCAAGGACACGAGGACACGAGAAAACGCTAGAAAAGGGGAGGATTCAGCGCCATAT